>NC_060282.1:71098442-71398442 GCF_021613505.1 Equus quagga | reverse complement strand
TGGCTAGATAACCAAACACCTTCCATAATTTCAGTCTTAAGGACTAAGTGAGATGGAGCCTATAGCAATTCCACTGACTGCTGGGTAAGTCCGGCCACCAACTTGCTGTCGCTACAATGTGGCTTTGTGCATCTGGTTGGCTAGTTTATAGAAGAGGGGAAGAAATGGCCATTTTAGGGGGATTAAATTTGATCAGCACTGATCATTATTTAAACAAGATCCTGCTGTTACTTGTTAAACGGAAGTGTTGGAAGCTTGCATTTGTTTACGTCATTCAAACATCTGTTATAGACATTCTACCAATTGGGCTACAAGCCATAGAACCAAATTACGAATGCTGGTAACAAAGGGGCCCAATAAATTGTCTAAAGGAAATGTCCTGCTGCAAACATCTATAGTTTTTCCTCAGCTGAAGGTCAATATTTCTGGGGCTGCTCAGTCCCTCTGAGTCAGTGGTCCACAGCCTCAGCTGTCCTCTCAATCACCTGAGAGCTCTAAAAAATCCCGATGTGCATCTCACCCCTGGTCCCCAGAAAATCTCATTTAATTGTTACTGGGGGTGTGTGATTTTTAAGCGCCCCCTGCTCACCCCCACGTGATTCTAATCTTCAGTCTGGCTTAAGAAGGCTAAACTGATAGGACTTGGGAGCTGGAAGACGTGAGCACAGAGCCTCCAATATAATTTAATTAGTAGAGCAAATTTGGGCTCATTTGTTCTGGTGTGTTCAGGCAGTTCTCTGGGCAATGGAAAATTTCTCACGGGTCCACTGCCCTTTCGCTTCCAGTTTACCCTTACTTTTCAAACATCACATTCCCTTTTGCTATGTTCAGTACCTTTCCATAGAGGCAAAGGTTCTTTTTAATGTCATTTGGGGGGAGTTTCATCATATTTGATCTGATCTCCTTCAGATTTTAGTTTGGCTTCGTTGACATTGATTCCTTGTGTTCATTCTTTGAAAAGTGTTTCTTGGATGCTCCTCACCCTCCTGCTGAATTTGCGTCATTTTTGCAAACACGATGCACAGAACCACTTTGGAGAGAAATGGGGGGCGGGTAGAGCACTCTTATTTTCCCCTCAGCCCCACGCCTCCTGGGGTCACTGAGACTCTCTTTGTAAACTTCAAACGTGAAAAGCATTAACCAGCTCCGCCCAGTCTGCTGACTGCGTGGTGTTAGGAGGTGAGCCTTCCGGCCTTGCTGTTTTCTTCCATCTGCCCACTGCTCATGCATAGTGTGCACCACATGCGGTATTATTTAGACCTTGATGCGTTGTTTGGCGATAAAGGAGGAAACGCTTATAATCTGTTAGATAATCATCTGGCACAGGAGTACATACAAAGTCAATTAGGAAATTAGAATCTGGATTCTGGTGCCAGTTATAAATATACTCAATGCCCTCGGTATCCTTTTTAACAAGCGCAGAGGTGAGCTCCCTCTCCTGCTGTTCCGTTGGCCTTTTTATGAGGACCTGGGGTGTGAGGGTTGATTTCAGACCGATAATTGCATGTGCAACCCAGCAAGCTCAGGACCGGAGCCCCAGCAAGGAAATAACAGAGAGAGATTAGCAATTAGACACAGGAAGGGGCCCTTTTTTGCTGTTTTTACATTCACTTGCACTTGAACAAAAGCTGTTTATTGTTTTAATAACACTACACTCGCAAATGTTGCCATGGCACGAACACTGTCAGCATTTCCATTGTAACTTTGCTTTCAGGGGGTTTTAACTCAGCCGTAAAACTTCCTCTGGGTTAAAATCTGGCACCAAAAATAACTTGGAATCTCTAAGACCCAGCCATGAAGGAAATAGTTGTGTGTGAGTGTGTGTTTATGTACCTCTAAAAGAAATCCGTTGACAGTTCTTAAAGAAACACTATAAAATATTTTCCCTCTGATTTTTTGTGTCAAATTTTTAAGTCAGAATTTCTTCTGTACCTCATTAAAGGTGAATTTATTTGAAGCACTTTACCTATTCAATGTAACAGAGACTTCTTTCCCTTTATCTCTTTATCTCTTCCAGCTTCTTGATAAATGCACTTAGATGCCTAATTTCTGTTCTTAAATAAATCCAGTTTCATTACTTTTTATTGTCACAGCTTATCAATCTTTTACGTAACACAAACTAACTCTGTTTATTCAACGGGATCCACATTTTGAAATCTACAATCTATTTATCTTTTCTCTTAAACATCTATGAAAGGTATGACTTAAGCCAACTTAGGAAAATTCCCAAGGGATCCAGGAGATGGGGCAGGGTGGGATTGGAAATAATTTGAAAATCCTAATCTAATTTCTCCCCACTAACTTTATACAAGAACTTGAGCAAGTTTCATACCATCTCTGGAAATTACGTTATTCATTTATGAAAAGGATACATTTGAACTGCATGTTCTCTTCTTGCTCCCCACTCTCTGAGATTTGAGAGTCTAATGACGCTTTCCATTTTGGGCTGTCCAAAACCAACATCCAAATACCCCTGCCATTTATGGGAATTCTGAGACAGATGGGAAGCAGGACCGTACCTTGAAGGGAGGGCGGTTCCAGCAGTTCGAGGAAGGACTGTACTTCAGCATAGCGAATCAGCGTCTCAAGCCTACGACTTCGAACCTGTTCAGGAAATGAAATAAAGGTTCAAAACCAGTTAAAGATTATTTGCTGCGTTTATGGCAGCCGAGAATTCAACACTGCTGAGGGTAGGGCCTAGCAGAGCTAGTGCTAGTGATCTAGTCCTGAGCAGACTGTTCCTGAGATCATGCTGGCCATGCCTTCTCTTTTATCCTGCCCACTTTCTTGAACATGGTTCCCCAACATCTCCATCAATGCTGTGGACTGTCTGATACCCTTTTAACAAATTCCTTTTTCACTTCACATTACAGTTTGTGATGAGGCATCCTAACCCGAATAAATAGAACCATTACCAAAACAAATTCTTGTCTTTAGAAGATATGTAAGGTCTTCCTTTGTAGAGTGTGGTCTTTGGACCAGAAGCATTGGCATCAGCTAAGAGCTGGTAAGCAATGCAGACTCTCAGGCCCTACCCCAGACCTACTGAATCAGAATCTGCATTTTAACAAGATCCCCAGAGGGTTCATATGTACAATAATGTTTGTGAAGCATTAACCTAGTGTAGCCCTCTAATTAAAGCATAAAACTAAATTCAGCTCACACACTGAATTATAGATTATCACTGTCTCAGATATTACTGCTTCAAAAGTTTATTTCATATCATACCTCAAGCCCTAGGAAAATAGAATGACATTATAATAATATTCTTGCAGCAGGACCCAGATATTATTTATCTTTGCATCCTCCTAGTATCCAGACACTAGACAGGAACTCAATATTTTTTAGCACTGTTCTTTAGAATTCACAAATTATTTTGATATCAGTAACTTTTTGTTATTTTATTTATTTATGTTATTTTATATCTGTGCCCAGTTTACTTCCTTTTGATGGTACTTACTACTATTTTTTAACAGGACTAAGTTGCAAAGAGTCCGAGATATCACTGGTGGCATCCAGAATTGAAGATCCCAGGATTCTCACAGAGCAAGTCAGGGTAGAGCCAGAGAAATGTTGACTTGTGGTGCTATTCTTACTACCCCCTTGTATAATCTGGGAAATGCGTACATTGTTTCCTTAAGACTCTTAAGAACTCTATATAAGGTAGGCAATATCAGACCCCACTTTAGAAATGAGGAAACTAAGAATCACGGAGATTCATGTGTCTTGAGGATACCAATCAGCTTATTTCCAGACCCTGGTCTTCAGATTCCATGTCCGTTTCATTCTATTATACAGCAGCCCTCCAAGAGAGGACATGGAGCAGGTGATCAATGGAGAGTAACGGATGCTTGTTGAACACAGAGGGTTCTTAATTAAAGGTGCTTAACAAGCCATCTTTTATACAATTTCTTGGTGGGAAGGAGAGAAGATTTAGAGTTAAAAGACGAATCTTAACATTACCACAAACGCTTATCATTTGTGGAACTGATAGTAATTTAGTCTATCCAAGCTGACATTTTCTAATCTACAGAAGGAAGATAACCATCACAGATGTGGGAATTTTGTAAAAAGTACTTTGAATAAAAACCAAACAACTATAAAAAATTTAGCTGCAGCACCCTTATCAGCTCTCAGGGTTGATAAGGATGGTCTAAGAACCAATTCTATCTCATAGTCACAAATGAGAAATGCCTCTTAAAATTCACCCTGTGGGAACATGGAAGAGGAAAAAGATTTCGAAGTTAGTTCCATCATAAGACATAATTGAATAATCAGCCTTTGCTGTTTAAATTTTCCAAGTCTGGCCAATTTTTCTGTTCTATCAGTTAATGAAAGAGATATGTTAAACTCAGCTGCTATGATGGTCTACTCGTCTACTCTTTTTAGCTCTGTCAGCTTTTGCTATGTATATTTTGAAGCTATGTTACTAGGTGCATACAAATATAGAATTTCTATATCTTCCTAGCGGAGTAAATATTTTATCATTACAAAATGCTTTTCATTATCTCTGATAATATTTTTGGCTTGAAGTCTACTTATCTGGTATTAATTTAGATCTGTCAGCTTGTTTTTAGTTAATCTTTGCAGAATCGATATTTTTTCTATCCTCTTTCTTTAAAACTTCTCTGTGTTCTTATGTTTAATGGCATGCAACTACGCTTACGTATAATTTTTAAATCCAGGCTGACAGTCTTTGTCTTTAATTTGTATTTAGTGTAATTACTGGTGTATTTTGTTTTACATATACCATCCTCCCATTTGTTTATATTTGTCCATCCATCCTTTTCCTTTGTCTCTTGCCTTATAACTTATTATTTTATGTATAATACTTTATAATTGTTTTCTTGTCATTTAATTATTTTAATATATTTTCTATTAGCTTGGTAGTTAATTTACTCTCCTTTACATGTGTGTGTGTATTATTACTCTAAAATTGCCCTGTCAAATAACAGGCACTAGCCGCATGTGACTATTTAAATTTAAATTAAAGTTCTATTGGCAGCACTGCAGAGATTACAGCATCCACTCTTGACTAAGATAAATTAGTAGTTTTCTCACTGTACATTATTCCATTTGCTCCTCTTTTAGATTATTTGCTATTATTTTTGTTCATTCTAATTCAATATATATTTTAAGCCCCACAAGATATTATTATAGTTTTATACTGCCAATATCTATTCAGATTTACCTATATATCTACCTTTTCTGTTACTCTTCTTTCTTTTCACTATCTCTGAGCTTTCATCTATTTCTCTTCTGTCTAGATAATACCCTTAAGTATTTTCTTTAGAGTGGGTATGTTGCTAAGAGATTCTCTGAGCTTTGTTTGTCTGGAAATGGCTTTATTTCACTTGTTTAAGGATATTTTTCCTGGGTATAGAATTCTGGGTTGGCAGTTATTTTCTTTCAGTGCTTTGAAGATATTCCATTGTTTTCTGGCTTCCATTTTTTCTGTTGAAGTCAGCTCCTAGGCTTATTCTTGCTCCTTTGAAGGTAGTCCATCTTTTCCAATGTCTGCTTTTAAAGTTTTTTTATATTTTTAGACATTTAGTTGTGCCTAGGTGTAATTTGTTTATTGGTTTCACTATCTTGAGGCAGCTTCCTAACTCTTAAATTTGTAGCTTGGTGTTTTTTTAATTAGTTTTGGAAAAGCCTCATTCACTACCTCTTCAAATATTACATCTACTCATTTTTTTCTCTCATTTTAACTTCTGCAATTTCCATTTCATGTCCATAAAATTTTTCTCAGTATCCCTTTTGTATCTAATGCTCTTTTTTATGTTTTCCAACTTTTTTTTATCTCCACTTCAATGTAAACTTTTTCTTCTGATCTATCCTCTGATGCTCTAATATGCTGTTACACCATCCTATGAGGTTTTAATTTCAGCTATTGAATATTTTTCATTCTGGAGTTTTCATTAGTTTTTTTTTCAATGCTTTTCAGTCTTTTGCTGAAATTTCCAACTTTGTATTTTATTTCCTTGGACATAGTAAGAATAGTTATTTTAAAGTACAAGTCAGTTAACTATCATCCGTTTGTCTGTGAGTCTGTTTTTATTAGGAGTTATTTTTCTTGCTTTTGAAATATGTTCACGTAATCACTTGAACTCCTGGATCTAGCTAGATAAATTGTCTTTAGGCTAATATGGAATAGAATTTTATTCACACCAAATTGGTTCCTTTTAGAAGAGCTTAATCTTTCTCATTTCAAAGTGTACTCTTACATGATTTCACCATCTGATTAATCGCAGAAGTCTGTCAAGGTAAACAGAATTCATCTATTATATGTAACCTCTCTGATTTATGTTCCCATTATCAATAACTGGGGGGAAAAAAGCAAACGCTTTGCAAATGATACATTCTCTGTTCAAGTGGAGTTTGCATTAGTGTTATTTGCTACTACCTTATACATGTTTTCAAATGATTTGTCTCATTTTTTATTTTAGACTCTACCTCATCATTGTTTTCTTAACAAATACAGATAAACATCTACCCTCTGAATAGCCCTACAGTTAATGTTAAGGTAGATTTTCACTTTAACATAAGAATTTTGTGTGTGTGTGTATGAGGAAGATTGGCCCTGAGCTAACATCTGTTGCCAATCTTCCTCTTTTTGCTTGAGGAATATTGTTGCTGAGCTAACATCAGTGTCAGTCTTCCTCTATTTTGTATGTGGGATGCTGCCACATCATGGCTTGACGAACAGTGTGTGGGTCTGCACCTGGGGACTGCGAACCCCAGGCCACTGAAGTGGATCGTGCAAACTTAACCACTACACCGCTGGGCCAGCCCCTGAGATAAGAAATTTTAATTGTCCATAATGATTTCCTCTTATATGAATTCTTATTTACATTAAAGATACCACTCACCTTTTTATAATTTGAAAAATAGAGAAAATATATACCAAGAACCGTGCCTTGAGGAAAAAGAGGAAGTTCTTCAATCCAATCCCTTTAGCACAAAGTCTGCTTCATAGTACCTCATCTGATTTCCTACAGTCACTTACCTTTTCTCTTTGAACAACTTACCTTTACTTTTTGAAAACCCCTGAGAAAATAAAAGAATACCATATAAGTGGGGACCATCACGGAACATCAACATCAATGACCGTGACACACCAATCTACATTTGATGTTAAAGTTCTTGTCAACTAGTCATCTTCTGGCTCATTTGTTTTCTTTTCATTTAATCTCTGTCACTATACTTCCTATTATTTTTTTCCTTCCAGTTTTGTTCTGTATCTGCAAATTCCCTTCATGCAAAGACCAGGTTTTCTAAGTTTAGAGTTTCATGCTTCATTTAGCCTTTCATATACACAGTCCTTGTGAAGGGAGAGGGAAATGCTCCACTTCCTTGGACTTTTTGCCATTAGGCAAACAGTCAGGACTAGAAAACTTTAGCCTGGAGCTCTTTACATCCATCTTATAGAGTAGGAGACAGCGTGACCTATTCATGTGTGTGCTTTCTCCCCCTCTTCCTGCACTCAAATTCTTTACTTTTCTCTCTTTCTCCTGCTATCATTTTGACTTGCCTTCACACTGTCTCTTCCATCTCATACTGTCACTCTTTTAAATTTACACTTTTGTCCTTAACTAGTGTGATGAGTCTTTTTCCCCATTGTACATACCGGCCCTCAGCTGTCTTCCCTTGCAAAAGGTCTGTGCAGGTAATTAGAAACTATTTTGATTACTTCTGCTTCCCAAACCATCTTTTCTCCTACCTCTCTAGTTCTAAATCTGAGCAATTAGAGAGTATATTGCCTCCCTTACAAAATTTCCCAACATATTTAAATCCTACCTATGCACATGTCTCACTAAAGCCAACATATCAATAAATTTGAGGTGTTCAATAAATATTCGTTGAATGAACACTACATTTTCATTCATAACAGGTAAATGACTGCCTCTACTGCCCAAGTAAAGTATTCTAGACAATAGCAAAAGATTTAGACCTATTCCCTCTAACTCTCACATTTACCTTCAACCTAAAATTTGCCAATATATTACTTGGCTACATCACAACACTGAAATTCTTCTTTTAGTTAATCCATCTCAAGCAGCTATTGAATTTCTGGATGAGGCACTGTTTTCAACCTTGGCCTGCCCAGAGGTATGCTTTCAAAAAAGCCATCTGTTCTCAATTTGTTTCCACATATTTTCTTCCATATGCAGCATTCATTGACCTACTCTTAATCTTTACATCATTTACTTCATTCCTGACATTTGCTTCATCACAGTGAGGTCATTCCTATGAGTCTTGTTTGGATAACAAGCAGTCCCTCATGTGGTATGCAATCTTTTCTTTATACCTGTTAGTATTCTGTGAGGTCTGTTCCTCTGAAACTTCCTTTGCTTTTTCTGATCAGTCAAAAAAGTGAGATAAACAACCAGGTACTGAAATGTTCCTCATCAACCTATGATTTCACTTCCAATGCCAAGGGAGCCCATATGCTTTAAATATGCTCAAATGGGAGAATATAAGTAATAAAATAATCAGCTGTAAAATGCTACAGAAGAAGAAGTTATGATTATTACCTATTGACAAGAAACCCAAACTCAGGACTTTAGGACTTTCTTCAGGACCCGCAGTAGGAGTAGTCAGTTTCCTCTAATGCATTAGCATCAGGAATAGTCACTATAATTACCTGTCACATAGTTGAGAGCAGAGGCTTAATATAATCTTCCATTTGTTGAGTATTCACTAAGTGTCAGGCATTCAATTTCCAATGGACAGATAGATAGATTGATTGATTTTATACATAATGTGTATATATATATATATATATATATATATAATGTAAAATCTTCTTTACTCCTTAGAAGAAAAACCCTAAGATGTGGGTATAGTCTCCATTTTATAGTTAAGTAAACTGAGGTTTAAGGAGTTAAGTGACTTGCCTAACATCCTGGAGCTGTTAAACGATGAGATTGAAATGTAAACGCAGGTCTGTCTTTAAACATGGTGCTCGCTAGACCTATACTCTTTTCTACTCTGCTGTAATACTTTCAGGAAATAAAACACGTGATGGTTAAATGTTAAAAGAGTGAAGAAGAATGGAGAGTTAGACTGAACAGCTAGACAATGCTAGGCTCCTCAGGAGCACGGCAAGCTGACAGACTTGGAAGACTTCTTATTCCCGTATACAGATCCAATACTCATTCTTTTGTTTTGATTCTCTAAAAATAAAACATCGTTTTCGGTATCCATCATTGTAAGCATTTTGTTTGGAGATTCGGTCTTTTGCTTTGTGTTTACAGACAATATATTTGAAGAACGGAAGGAAAACATCTCATTGAAAAAGTACAGTTCATCTTATAACAAAAATGTTTTCTGATAGTTCTCATTAGATGTAAAAAACACAATGAACATATGGTATTATGTGTTCAAAGGTTGGCTAGAGTATAAAATTTTACATGAAGAAGGGAAAACCCTATAAAATTGTATCTTCAAATGGCTAAAGGACAGAAAATGACTGTTCTCGTTCTTTTCAGAATACTTTATTGTTCTACAATGTCTCCATGAAATAAGATGCAATATCTGGATATCAAAGTTGAAATTCAAGCTCTGACAAAAATAATGACTTCGCCTTGCTTCTGGCAGCTGGTAACCATATAGATACCTCATTGTATTCTCAACTTTATACCTTTTGAACTCACTGGGCTCTGAGGACAGTAAAGGTATATTGTTTTTGGCTCAGCATATGAAATTCCTGCTTCAATGAATTTCCATCCAACCACAAAGGCAGCATGAAGAACATTTAAATGGAGCCTGCAAGGAATACTTTTTCACGTCAAGTTTTAATATTATCTTTTAACTATTTTAACCAAGAAAACTTCAACCTCTGTGAAATTCCAGTTCACAACTAATTTAGAAAGCAAAGATTTAGCTTAAAATTGTTTTCCAGAGTCATTAACCTTGCAAGCATAATTTCCCAGAGAACAATCTCCGCTATTGTGGAAACAGTAATTCATTTTTCCAGGAAAATTAACTCTGCCCTTTAGTCTTTTAATTATTTAACCCTTCTAGTCATATTGAATAGGAAATATGTCTATTTTCTAGTGGTATTCTTTAGTTTCCTTATCTTGAGAAATAGAAGTAATTTGAACCAACTGCAGAAATTTTTAAAGGAAATCACATTCATTTATTGTATCCTTGCTGCGTCTTAAAATGAGGCAGCTGAAATATAAGATGACTAGCTGAATGGTATTCTCTGATCTACAAAAGTGACACCACCTTCCATTTTAACTACTATAAATGGGAACTTTATTTACTATATCTTCTTCTTTCTCCTCCCAAGTATCTACAATTTGAAAATGAAGAACCAAAGACTGATTTGATTTGTTTTTGTCATTGCTCTTGAATTTCCTTAGGTGCTTCCTGTGTTTCAATTTCTTGGTGGCCTTTTAAAAATAGTTGCTAAAAATCTGCTTACCAAACAATGTTATTTTATATCTTTCCAGTTGGGGTAATAATCCTTAGGAATTAAACTTTACGCAAAAATTGGCCATTTCCATGCAGAAGGACCTAATATGGTACGGCTGAAGTACATTTTAAAATAGGTTTCTTTAAGATTTGCGTCTTTACCTGTGTTCAACTCAAGAAATGGAAATCCCAAATACTCAGGTAACTGGACAAATGAAAGTTTCTGCCCTGGGCCCTGTCACAGTCATTTCTATTTCAGTCATGTCAGTGCAGAATTTACACACCTGAATTATGTCATCATTCATCCCTAGATCCTTTCTTTTCCTTACCAAAAGGCAGGCCATAGAAAAAGTCCTATCATCTCTACCATTAAAGCGGGACGTCAGTAAGCCTGAAGGGACAAAAAGATTACGTCTTTATGTCCAGTAGCTTCTACTTGAAGCCACTTCTCCCTCCTTCACTCTGCTCCAGCCACTCTGGCCTTCTTCCTCCTCATTCACCTCATCAAGCTCTGTCCTGTCACAAGGTGCCTTCCTTGCTGTCCCGTATGCCTGAATTTCAGTCTGTCTGACTCCCCTGATCACCCAGGTCTCCACTCACACATCACCTCTTTTGAGGGGTCTTCCTACCACAACTGTCCATGCCGCCCCCCGGAGGTGCCATCTCACTAGAGTTCTCTTCTGCATGATGCTGGTCCCTATCTGAAATTGAACTCACTTGTTTATTGTTTGGCTCTGCAACCAGAATATAACCTCCGTGAATGCAGAGATTTTGTCTGTCTGTCTTCCTTTTCTTGAGCTATACCTAAACATGGTGTGAACCCCATGGTGTTAAATGTAAGAACAAAATGAGGATATCCTGGCTGTAAGCCTTTAAAAGTCGTACAGAATTCTAGAACGATGAATTCACAGAACAAATCATGTCTATAAGGTAAGACACCAGAAGGCAGGCATCTGAAACGTAATCTGTGTGTGTTTGTATACTTCCTTCTAATGATCCCATTTTTACTCTAAAAGTGAGTGTCCCTCCTTTGTTAGCTCTCCTCTTAGGATTTAAGTGTTGGTGCATCAAAAACGTGAACCAGTAGAGGGCGGGCTAAGACAGGCTGCAGTTTTGAAAATAAAACTTTTGTGTGGCCAGCAAGAGAAAGTTATGTATGGGATAAAGATCACTTCTGCATAGATTTGGCTAAAACTCATAGTAAATGGAGTTGCTAAAATAAATCTATAATATTATATGCTTATATATTATGTGCTTAATGTCCTTTTAACTGGTTTAAATTGCGTCTCTGTGCTTTTATCTCTCAGGTGTTTTCATCATGAGTGAATGTATAAAATATCTTTGCACATCAATTTTGCAAAGTCACTTAAGTGTTGTACACAAATTAAATGGACATCTCTCAGTTGTCTGCATTAATGTACTTGAAGAGTCAGGCCAATATTTAAACCTCATGTATATTATTCTTTAGACTGTATGAAGTATTGTGTAACAGATTTATTTTCCCAAGAAAATTCCACTTAAAACTAAAAGCAAAATGTCATTATATTCCTCAAGCACACACAGGCACTGGCTGAGGAAGAAGATAGATAAATAGCTTCAGATAAAGTGCCAGATTGTTACTTATAATTTTCAATCTCTCACGAATCCATAGAAGATAGGTATTACTATGCATATTTTTTAGGTGATTAAACTGGGACTCGTGGAAATTAAGTACCTTGCTCATGCTAATGCTAATCCACCTTTTCTTCCCACTACAGCATAGAATAACACCGAAGTCCACTCGATTTCAGACACGCAGAAGCACTGGTTGATGGTAGTAACATGAAAACTGAAATAATAGGGGAACAATGTAGTTTACGGTTGATCTAAGCCAGACACTGCGAATACTTGGCACAAATATTCTCCCTTTCCCATGTCTTTTTCAAGCTTGCCTAGTCACCCACAATACTTTTCCCCCCAAATCCAGATATAGCCTCTAAATCTTCCAGAATGTATTGTAGAGAGGAAGGCATTTCCCTCTACCTTCTCTGGGTTCGTCTGGCTGGAGAACGAATTAAATTCATATGAGACAGAATAGCAAGAGAAAATTAAACAATGCTTTATGAGGACCATTGCCCAGGGCCTTTCTTCCCGAAGGAAGAAAGGGCACCGAAGAAGTGGGGTGCACAGAGTGGTTATATACCCCCAAACAGGATATTTCACATATGATTGAAATGTCCCTGCCACAATAGTCACAAGATTCCTGTCTTGGAGGGTGTAGCAGGAGGCAAGTCTATTGTCTCAAGCTGGGTGGTCACAGGTGAGGGCAGCAATCAGTTCCTAGGCTGAGGAAAGATGCTTAATCCTTAAGGAAATACCAACGTTGGGAGGGGAAGGGAAGTTGCACCTTTATCTCAAGGGCCTTTGTTCTTGCCATAAGGAATATCTAAAGCAGATATACAATGCATGCTCAACAGCCTGGGGTCAGGCTCTTTTGGAAAGACAAGGTCAGGCCGAATTAGGTTTACACCAAATGGCTTCCTCATGTACTCCAACACATCCCATTACTTGCCATGTTTACCCGTCAATGCACACATGGCAGAGGCCCAGGCAAGCCGAGCAACCCGCCAAAATGGCCGAAGCCACCACCCCAAATATCATATCCCTAAAGACAAAGGAGGATGTTGGGGATGGGGGGGAGTCAGTTACAGGAGGTTACCAGACAAGCACAATAAACAAATGCAGATTTAAGTTCTTGCCTTCCCCATTGATTAAGAGTTTCTAGAGACAAGTTCATTTCCCCTTCTTCCTGGGAGAGAGGGAGATATCTTTACAGATGGAGAGTTCCTTTACAATGTAAATGTCTCTTATAAAGGGTAAGTAAATTCTACTTTTCAGTTTCTTTCCTGTCTGCAAAGTAAAGAGCCACAAATAATCATCATGCCAAAGAGACATATCTTGGGGTGGCCAAATCCAGGTCCCCACAGTATCATGCAGAATAATTCATTACCAATCTCTTGGAGATGACAGAGGAAGCCAAAATATTTGCCATCTCTCTTCTAGGTAGAAATGTATACAAGTGAATAAAATTGAACTGCAGCTGATTAAAGATACCCTATTTTCTGAAACAAAAATTGGACATACATCAAGCACACAATGGAATTGATCATCATTTCACCCATGTTATTTCTCATCAACACCTTCAAATGCATTACCTCACTCAACTTGCAGAAAAGTCCAAAATTTGTAATTAAACCATTTAGTACATATAAAGTTCAAGTAATTGCTTTTTCTTTTTAAATGGATAATGCTATTTATTTCCAATCTAAATCATCAAATTATCTAGCATTCCTGAGGATTTAAGTACTCAATATAAATGTATTTTCCAAAAATCCAAAGTTTATAACTTTAGGGGCCGATATTTAATTTTTTGAAAGACACCATTATCAAATGTATTATTCTTCCCCAACTTATTTAACAAAATGTACTGAGCATAGTTTGTGTGCTTTGGGATGAACCAAAGTCAATGTTATAAATTGCATAGTTCACACATGTTCGTGCACAGCATTGTTTGATCTTCTTTGCCATTTATCCATTAGCCATCAGGTCTTACTGTTACTATTGTTTCTGCCTCTCTCTCTTCTGGATGGCTGCCTCTAACCCACTTATTAAGAACTGTATTATCTGCACTCTCTATTACTGATTCAAGAAGGTTAGTTTACAGTTGTTGCATTCAAAGGAGAAAAAAGCCATATATTTTAAGCCTCCTAAGGGTTTGAGTTACCTTCCAGGGAAGCCCAGAAATGGAAAGACATTGTGAGAAAGCATCAAGGGTCACAGAGTTGGCTCCTTGATCCACTGCCACCCATCAGAGTGACCTTGAACAAGCCATTATGCCCTCTGGATTTCCGTTTTCTCATACCTAGAGAGTCAGACCTTATGTCCTCCAAAGTCCCTTCTAATTCGAACACGTTGGAGCCTATAGGAGATAAACCCAGACTACATCTTTATTATTATTCCTGTCCAGAGACTCTTACCAAGTCTGAGTTTGATCAACTCTGGCTCCATGCACCTAAATCTCTGAAATTCCTCCCTCTCCGTCTGTCAGAAAGTACCTCGAATAGCCTGCTCATCCAGACATAAAAATCTCTACTCTGCTCAAAGATTTCAGTAGTGAAGCATGCATCCTGGAATGCTATTTTCTTGATTGCCCCTGTGCTGCCCCGACTCAACCAGCTTTGTCTGGAGTATAACAAAGGCAAAGAAAATTACAGGCTACATACCACTTGGATTAAGTGTCCCTGGGTCTTTCTTTATCTATCGCAGATAAAGTGAAGTGACTGACAATTGATCCCATTGATTCCATATATGTATGTTTTTAATTCTTAAACCAAGAAAAAATAATTAAAAATTCTCTTTGTACACAGGGATACCTATACAGAGATGTAGTGTCAATTAATTCAGATGTTGTTTTAATTTGACTTGAGGCCAATTGGAGTTTACTTCAAATTAAAGAAAAGGCTTGCTAAGAATATTAATGATACAGTCAAACAAAACTGCATGGAAAATGTTTAATCGAATTAAGAAAATAAACCTCAAATATTTTACCATATTAATTTTAGTTGCAAATAGAATGTTAAGAATTAAAGAAGAATTTTATTCATCTCTTAAAATGGCCCTTTACATGAAATTACTTGATTATTCATTACTTTGAATGACTATTTTTCCTTGTAATGGATAATCCTAGGTTGCTTTATAATAATTTAAATTTTTCATTTCAGCTAATTCAATTGAATAAAATACAGAAAATTTAGAAATTGCACACACAGATTCCATTGGACAGATATTTAGATCCGAGTATTTTCTGCTGGAAAAATCAGTAGCCAGGTAGTTTTATATTTCAAATTTTAAGAATATAAAAGTGTCTCGTACATAATAGGCCCTTAACAAATATTCATTGAATCAATAAGTGAATTGCCTGCCATCATGTACGAGCTTTTAATAACAATTCTAAATGACAAATCCAGAGATTTGGTATGATTACATCAATTATACCATATTCTAGTAAAGTAAAACTACTTTTTTTAAATAGAATTTGCAAAGAGCACTCATACAGTTATTAGAGAATAAGCAAAATTATGTGGTATTTAAAAGAGAAAAAAGATCTGAGTTTAAACCCTGATGCCATCAAACCCTGTGTGACTTTGATCAAGCAAATTAACCCCTCTATGACTTTTTTCATAATAAATTGATAATAAAAACATTTGCCACCCCATAATATTATTATAAAAATCTTAAATTAAGAAACCCAGTGGATATCTTTAGTGAATGAAAAGAAAAAAGGGTTCTATAGAATGTAACAAATATTTTCTTATAGAATTCAAAATTAGTATACTGCAATATTAGTATATTTTTCTTAGCACTATAGGCAAGCTAATAATAGTGGAGAAGAAATAGTATTCTGTACTTAACATTAAACATCGGCAGTTAAAACATTAAAACATATGCAGTTGAGGGGCTTGCCTGGTGGTGTAGTAGTTAAGAACGCACGCTGCACTTCAGCAGCCCAGGATTTGCGGGTTCAGATCCCGAGTGTGGACCTACACACCACTCATCAAACCACACCGTGCTGGCATCCCACGTATAAAATAGAGGAAAACTGGCACAAACATTAGCTCAGGGACAGTCGTCCTCAAGCAAAAAGAGGAAGATTGACAACAGATTTTAATTCAGGGCCAATCTTCCTCACAAACAAAAATATATATGTATATACACAGCTGACACAAATACATCCATCTCAAAAAAAATGTATTTGTTTCTATTTGCTACTAAAGTTTAGAAAAAATGATTAACCAGGTAGATAATGTCAGTTTGATGCCTTCAGATACAAGGAAATTCTGATTAAATTAACCACACTTATAGTTCCTTCTTTCTATTTTTGTGTGTGTGTGTGTGTGTGAGGAAGATTGACCCTGAGCCAACATCTGTTGCCAAACTTCCTCTTTTCACTTGAGGAAGCTTTGTCGCTTAGCTAACATCTGTGCCGATCTTTGTCTATTTCACGTGGGATGCCGCCACAGCATGGCTTGATGAGGAGTGCTAGGTCCACGCCCAGGATCCGAACCTGCAAACCCCAGGCCGCCAAAGCAGAGTGCACAAACTTAACCTCTACGCCACCGAGCCAGCCCCCCTTCTTCCTATTTTTTTTCTTTTAATTTTAAAAAAATTTTCTGTTTTGTATAAGATTTTTCCTATGACTAAGCTATAAACCTCTCTTTCACTGGTTTAAGCTCTGTGACACTGTTTGCTGGTATAGTCCTTGTACCAACTAGTGTAACTAGCACATCCAGGTTCACGAGAGAGATCCGTTAAACAGATGGCAGAGAATAAGGAAGTCTGTACATTCACAGGTATATCATTCATAAAAGCCCAAATAGTGTTTCCATGTATACATATAGATTAAATGTTAGTGTCTTTTTAGTAGATTTTGATGTTAATTAGAAAAACATAGATTTAGGCAATATCTACACACATGACCAACTTTAGCTAATTTGACAAAAAGAAAGTAATTAGTCCCAGTAGAAGCATTTTAGTGCTCCTTCCCATTCAACATTGTCTATTCACTTGTGAACACATCCTGTGTGTCCATCTGGAACCTAAGTTCTTCCTGGGGAATTCTTCCAGGCTACGGTTTCTCCCTGTTCTTTTGTTGCCTAAGGCTGTCCAGCCATTTAGAATGGCAATCTGGTTTCTGGTTGTTTTCCCTGGCTTTGGTCCACCAACGTTTGGAGACAGTGTTTCCAGGATTTACCCTTTGATTTCTAATACCACAGCCCAGATAGGAGGTATCTTTACTAAACACTGCAACCCAGGAAATAAATGTCATACCTCCCTCCCATTTCTACTCTGCGGTTAAAGCATTATGAATCTGGAAACTTCTCTTCATCTTCCTGGGCTTCAATTTCCTTATCTGAAAGTAGTTATGATAAATAATTATCCTACCTAATTCAAATTAGTGTGGGAGCAGCAAGCAAGATGAGATATATAAAAATATTTTGTAAACCGTCAATCACCCTGCCAAGATAAAATGATATTGTTGACAATTTTTTTAAATCCTACACCTTTCAAATTGTATACTAGAATGAATTAAGTGGGAAAAGTTGAAGAGAATTACTTACTACATACTTTCTGAAACTGCTATGCAAGGCATCTCATTTACCAATCACAACAACACTACACGGTAGCGTTCTGCTCCTTTAACTGTGAAGGAACTGAGTTTCAAGAAGGTGAAGCATCTTGTGTAAGACCACATAGCTAATTATCAGTGTCACACTGAAAATTGGAAGATTCGTGTGAATCTCTTTGGTGAAAGTAAGAAAAAAAGAGAACAAGAAAAACTATCATTCAAGGTTTGAGGGGACAGAATTCCAAGAAGTAGACAGGGTTGTGGCAAGCACAGAGAGAAAAATCAGGGTGATGCCTGGGGGCTCACAGAACAGGAGTAAGGATGTCAGGAGGACTAGCTCAGGATCTAACGGGACTGCACCCAGACCTCATTCTACATTCTAGTTTTCAACCAATTGAAACCCCAGTTATGACTGTCTCTAAACACCTTGAGCTTTAATATTAGAATTTTTGTTTTATGGTATGGAAAATTGAGCAACTTTCCTCTGGATTTGGCCAGTCTAGGAAATCATTGTAGATATTCAGGCCAAAATGTCTGGGCTTTTTCCTAACATTGAATGTAAATGTTCTAGATAATTGCACTAACTCATTATTTAATTCTAACACAGACAGCCTCTAGTGTATGGGAACAGTTTGTACATGAATATCAAAAAAATGTAGAATATACAGTCCTGCCAGAAGAGTGGAGTTTTGGAAAGCAAGTCTCCTCCAATGGTAAAACTAGGATTTCAACTTAAAGTGACACAGAAACGTTTTAAAGAGTAGGTATATAGGGTAAGCGATTTTCCCAATGTGAAAGCTGGATAAAAAATGCATTTTACAGAGAGGAAATTTTTGACAGAACCTTGAGTTTAATCGAAAGTAATAAAATTAGGGAACAAAGAGCTTACCTTTCTTTAGGGGAGAATTTGGCAAAAGAATGTGTTTTCAACTGAGCCTTAACAAGTGGTAAGAGAAAAGATGATGTCTTGTTTCCAAACAAAACTTTAAATCTTAACCCAAAATACCTTTACTGTTTTTGATTCAGCTAGTAAATTTCACAGTAGACAGAATTAGACCATTATCATGAGTCAATAATGTGTCAGCTGGAAACCCTCCAAAGACCAGGGGAGTAACAGAAGCCTTTAAAAAATCCATAGACACTTCAGATTCTATGAGGTACCACTGAATCAGCAAGAGCAGTAGGGTGATAAAATAATTATGTTGTCCACAGCTATATTGTCCAGGGCTGGGTTCTTTTCCAACCTTTCCTTTTATGAAGCTAATCAAAATGGAAAATGGATTTCCAATGAATGGACTGATTTATAGACTGTACCTTTTTTACCTGTAGTTATTTTGGCCTAATGCTGTGCTGTTCAAGAGGTACACTAAGTCAATCTCTGACCTTACGCAAAACCAAGAAAAGGAAAAGAACACTGACTAGAGTTACGCATTCAAATAAAGATCTTTTCTTAATTCTTATATACATACCAATATATATCTGGCAGCCTGGAGGGTATTGCCCTATCCCCCCATAGTATGCCTCCAAGTTGGTATTCCAGCTGTGCTTTCAGAAAACCATTCCAAACCTTCATAAGGCTGCCAACTTCTGGGTGGTGTAGTATGTGATGTAATGAGCAAATCGCATGGTCATGAGTCCACTCCTGCTCCTTCTTTTTTGTAAAGTGGGTCCCCTGGTCCAATGCAATGTTATATGGGATCCTATGCTGGTGGATCAAGCACTCTGTAAGTCCTCAGTTAATGGTCCAGGAAAGATAATCCACACCTGAATGTGTGTCTGTTCCTGTGAGAACAAATCACTAACTTTTCCAGGATGAAAGGCTCCTCTGTAGTCAACTTGTCATCAGTGGTCAATTGGTCTCCTCAAGGAATGCTGCCATATTGGGAGTTGAGGAAGGTCTCTGTTGCTGACAAGTTGGACATTCGGCAATGATAGCAGCTAGATCAGCGTTGGTGACTAGGAATGCATGCTGTTGGGCCCATGTGTAGCCTTCATCTCTGCTATCTTGGCTGCCTCTTTGGTGAGCCCATCATGCCAACACTATGGTGGCCAATGACAGAGGCTGGCAAACATCAATCAGCCAGATGATTTTGTCCACTTGGTTGTTTACCGCCTCTCTGAAGAAGGATGTTCTCTGGTGCGTGTAACATGTACAAAGATCTCTATACTTTGTGCCCACTCCCATACATTAAGCCACATACCTTAACCCTAGACCTCCTTGGTCCTGATCTTCCCTTATTTTCCCTTCCAGATCCCTAACCAGAGGTCTATATATCTTCTAATCTCCAACTATTTCTCTTCCCCCATGAAGTAGTTCACCAGGAGGATTTTTCCTTATCACTATCTTTCAAGACCACCTCCAAGGCCTTAGTGCTGCTGCCATCGATTTTCAGCTTGTACCCACCTGCAAGCCACCCCATCTGTAAAATGAAGCTCAGGGTTTTTTTTCTTTGTTTGTTTTGAGGAATATCAGCCCTGAGATAAGATGTGCCCATCTTCCTCTATTTTATATGTGGGGTGCCTGCCACAGCATGGCTTGATAAGCAGTGCCCAGGCCCATGTCTGGGATGCAAACCCACGGACCCTGAGCCACTGAAGCAGAGTGCACAAACCTAACTGCTATGCCACTCGGCTGACTCCTAAGCTCAGGTTTTGTATTCCTGCATCAGCTGATCACACAGGACTCCCTATAAGGCCATAGGCACAAGGTGAAGAAGGGGCACTGGTATAACCCTGATGGAAGACGTCTGGGCTACCTGTTCACGCAGTTTTCTTATGACCCAACAGAGTTTGTGCCTCCTCCTTTATGATAGGAGGAGCAAGATGCACTAACATGTCTTTTATTTCAGAAGGTATATCCTGGCATAACCCCTCACCACAGATCTCTAAATGTTTTTCAGATATGGATGGTCCCTGGATTTGTACAATATTTATCTCCCACTTTCTGGATCTCATGTGTCTCATCAAGGTTTCCAGTGTAGCTACCTTTTGCTCATCTCACTAATCAACATAAAATTATCAATGTAATGAATGAATATGATGATCTATAAGATGCCAAGATTCTCCAAATATGTTTGGACTATGAGAGAGGGCAGCAGATAGCCCTGAGGCAAAAAAGTAAATGTGTATTGTTATTCATTCTATGTGAATACAAACTGTTTGCCAAATCAATGGCTACATACTATCTGATGTCATATTAATCTATTCTAGCAAAGACATATCTCATACAAGGCCTGTGATCAGGGCTCTAACTTGGTTTATCTTGCTGTAGTCTGCAGTCAACCTGTAGGATCCATTCATTTGCTGCAGAGGCCAAACATGTGAATTAAATAAATGTGATGGGATGTGTACCACCCCTACATCCTTTAGGTAAGAAGGCAACAAACTTTCTTAGTAAAGACTCAAATGGTAAATATTTTAGACTTTGTAGACCACATATGGTCTCTATGGCTTTTTAAATTTTTTTAACAATCCTTTTAAAATGTAAAAACTGGTCTTATAGGCTGTACGAAAACTGACCATGCACCAGGTTCTGCCCAGGTTCTGTGTTTTTCCAGCCCCTGCTTCAGATCCTTAAGGTGGCCCTAATCTTTGCCATCCTTCCACCCTGGGATGTAATATAGTTGTTGATTTACTGGGTTGGCTCTGGTGGAGGATAATCTCAGAGGTTTTCTCTTTGTCTTCCCACTGTGATAGAGCTTATCCTTCAGACCAAGACCCAGTTTGGGGGTGGTGCGAATTGCCAAGCATGTCAATCCCAACTATACATTTGAAGACTGGGGAAATGGTCATTGGGTGGGTCTTTATGCCCAGTAGACCTTGTCCAGGATTTCATTTATTTTCTGATCCCTATAATTTATTAGCCTTCTATATTATTTGATTTCAAGCTATCATTGTGTATAACTTTGAGAAAAATTAAAAATTAATTAAGGAAAAATTCAATTAGGTCTTTCAGTCAATATTTGTCAAACTAGAAAATAATGAGCAAAAAATGTCTTTTTATTCCAATGACAAGAAATTCCTGGGTAGGATGTATAAAACTTATTTTGTAAAATCAGAGCCATTCTCAAAAAGCAAAAAAGAGAGAGAAGTCTACAGGTGCCAGAAATGATTTATCTCCATGTTAGAGTTGTAAGAAAGGCTTAAATAACTGGAATCCAAACAAGTATAC
Organism: Equus quagga; assembly: GCF_021613505.1. Classification (NCBI taxonomy): domain Eukaryota; kingdom Metazoa; phylum Chordata; class Mammalia; order Perissodactyla; family Equidae; genus Equus; species Equus quagga. The sequence continues at coordinate 71,376,681 of NC_060282.1, read as the reverse complement.
GACCTCAATGTAAATATTAGGTGTTAGTGGATGGGATTTTAATGACCTTCTGGACGTAGGAGATGGGGCATCAGGGCTGTGTATTTTGGAGGAAAGCATTCTTGGTTAGGCTGGAAGCCTCGTAAAAGTGTCCTCTTCCTGAAACAGAAATAGACCAGTGTGCCTTCCAAACTCTGCCTTGCTAAGCAGGAAGCAGTACAGTAGCTTGTCATCTGCCAATGCTCTAGGTGGAAAAAGAGTTACTGGCAAGACTAGAAACCCAAGATGACTCCATGCTTGGATGATAGGTCCAAATTTATACCAACCACATCAGGCTAGGACCCCTAAATTTGAATTTTTAAGAAATCTGGTTCGGAGTTAGTTAAGAACCCAGGCAAACGCAAAACCATTCTGTTAAGCTTCTTCCATAAACTAAGGCATACAGGATTCCCAGAGGAGAAAATTTCCACACATGTTCAGCTCACAAAGAAAACAAAAATCAAGCCATAAGAACAAATGAACCACCAAGAGGGAAAATTATCAAACATAACAAGCAGGAGAATCATCATCATCCCAAATCTGGAAATAACAGAATAGTTTAAAATCCTGTAAAATAAGGTTGTTTATGATGTTTCACACAATAAAAGAAAGACATAAAACAAAAAATGAGCATATAAAAACTGGTGATGGCGTTAAAGAATTGTCTTCACGCATCATTGCAGAAGGCTAGTAGACAATATCTAAAGTTAATATACATACGTATTATACATATTGATTAGAAAATCTAAAAACAGAAACAGTAAAACTGGTTGCCTATGAGAAGCAGGACAGGGAAAATGTAGGGAAGGGGCAAGAAATAAGTTTTCTTTTATTATACGCTCTTCTCTACTACATAATATTTATGGTTTTAACAAAAAACAGGAACTCTGTAAAGTAGAGGGAGAGAGCAAATGTAAAGGTCAAGGTCAGAAATTTAGCAGGTGTGTGTGAATTCAATGTAATCTTGTTATTAAAGGACTACATGGAATGCATGGTTTAAAAAATACTAAAAACTTATAATGAAAAGCAAAAGTTCCTGGCCCCATCAGTTGGGGCACCTACATAGCAGAACCCAAGAATCTAGGACTATGTATTTTCCCCCTCTCCCCTTTGGACAGAGCTCAATAACAACTTAAAGAGAATGCAGACATCACACACAAAGCCTCTCTTGGAAAATGTTATGTTAAAAAGGCATCTGAATTTGTCACCACTTTGGACATCTTACACTTCTGGTTTTATTTTGTTTTTACTTTGAAATGCATTTGGAAACAGCTTCTAAAGTTTCAGTACTTTGAGTCTCTAAAAGTCTTATTATGAGCCTAGATCTCTTGGGAGTTACGGCAAAAAGCCATGAAATACGATCTTGGAAATAATAAAGAAGAGGAAGAACTTCCTCCATGAAACACTGGGAAGGAGGATCAAAGTGACTTTGTAAGCGAACATGAAAAAAAGGGAAGGGACAAAATTCATGAAGAAGATAGAGTTTGACTTGAGAAAAAGTAGAGAAAGGAAGGGGAAGTCCTCACATCAGATGATCTTAATTGGGGAAGCAGGAGGAGAAGCTGAGAGTAAGATAAATAGGCGCAAGAGTTGGAAAATTTTAAAAATTTGGAACAACCGTGAAAGATAAAATGCCATCGGTATTTTTACCACACAGATTAAATAAATTAGCTTTTTGGACTGGAGTGCTTAGAAAACCACTTATAACACTGCATGTCTGTAACAATGTAATCTGAGTTTCAAAATCCATATTTTCTGGTTCTGACTGATACTGACTTCTTTGGTATCTGAAGAAAGCTTCTCATCCTAGGAGTTCCTCTTTAGCTGAATACACATTATTCTCAAGCTTACATGGAACTTTTACCAAGATAGATCACGTTCTTGGCTATAAAACCCAACTTAACAAATTTCAAAGAATAAAAATCATACAAAATGTGCTCTCAGACCAAAATGAAATTCAACTAGAAGTCAATAACAGAATGATAGCTGCAAAATCCCAAATTATTTGGAGGTTAAACAACATACTTCTAAGGAACACATGGGTCAAAGAAGAAATCTCATGAGAAATTAAAAGATATTTTGAGCTATATAAAAATAAAAATACAAAATCAAAATTTGTGGGATGAAGTGAAAACTGCTTAGAGGGAAATTAATAGCATTGAATGCATATATTAGAAAACAAAATTTAAAATCAATCATCTAAACTTTCATTTTAGGAAACCAGAAAAAGAAGTGCAGATTAAATCCAATGTAAGTAGAAGAAAAGAAATAATAAAAATTAGAGAAGATATCATGAAATTGAAAATAGGAAATCAAAAGAGAAAATTAGTGAAATCAAAAGCTAGTTCTTTGAAAAGAAAAATAAAATTGGTAAGAATCTATCCAAGGTAGCCAATAAAAACAAAATAAAAAGAACACAAATTATTAATATCAGAAATTAAAGCAGAGACATTATTAAACTTCCCATGGACATTAAAGGGACAATAAAAGAGTGCTATGAGAAACTCTATGCCCACAAATTTGATGAACTGGATGAAATGATCCAATTCTTGAAATGCACAATGTGCCAAAACTCACACAAGAATAAATAGACATTGTGAACACTCTATATCCATTAAAGAAATTGAATTAATAATTAATAACCTTCCAAAGTAGAAAGCACCAGGCCCAGATGGATTCGCTGGTCAATTTTCCCAGACTTTCAAAGAAGAAATTACACCAATTCTCTATAATCTCTTTCAGACAATAGAAGCAGAGAGAATACTTTTTAAGTCATTTTATTAGGTCAGCATTACCCTAATACCAAAACCAGACAAAGACATCACAAGAAAAGAAAACTATAGCCCAATATCTCTCATGAACATAGATGCAAAAGACCTCAGTAAAATATTAGCAAATCAAATTCAACAATGTGTAAAAAGAATTGTACTGTCTTTGTTCACAGATAACATTATCACCTATGCAGAAAATCCAAAAGAATTTTTTAAAACTCCTGGAACTAATAAGTGATTATAACAAGGTTACATACGAAAGTTAACATACGAAAGTCAATCAATCACTTTCCTATTTACAAGCAATGAGCAAGTGAAATTTGAAGCTAAAAACACAATACTGTTTACATTATCACCCAAAAAACTGAAATACTTAGGTATAAATCTAACAAACTATGTACAAGGTCTATATGAGAAAAACTGCAAAACTCTGATGAAATAAATGAAAGAAGAACTAAATATATGGAGAGAGATTCTATGTTCATGGATAGGAAGACTCAATATTGTCAAGATGTCAGCTCTTCCCAACTTGATCTATAGATTCAATGCAATCCAAATCAAAATCCCATCAAGTTATTTTGTGGATATCAACAAACTAACTCTAAATTTTGTGTGAAGAGATAAAAGACCCAAGATAGACAACACAATATTGGAAGAGAAGAACAAAGTTGGAGGACTAACATAACCTGACTTTAAGACTTACTATAAAGCTACAGTAATCAAGATGAAAGGATGGACAAACAGATCAAAGAAGTAGAATAGAGAGGCCAGAAATAGACCAACATAAATAGTATTTAACTGATCTTTGACAAAGGAGTAAAGGCATACAATGGATCGAAGATAGTCTTTTCAACAAATGGTGCTGAGACAACTGGACATTCACATGCAGAAAAAAATGAATTTAGACATAGATCTTACATCCTTCACGAAAATTAACTCAAAATGAATCATAGACCTAAATGTAAAATGCAAAACTATAAAACTACTCCTAGAAGATAATATAGAAGATCTAGATGACCTGAATATGGTGATACATTTTTATCTATTTTTTCTTTTTTAAAATATTTTCTTGAAGTCATATTGGTTTATAACATTGTGTTATTTCAGGTGTACATTATTATATATCAGTTTCTGTATAGACTGCATTGTGCTCACCACCAGTAGTCTGGCTTTTATCCATCACCAACATATGTGCCCCTTTACCCCTTTCACCCACGCTCTGCCTCCTTCACCTCTGGTAACCACTAAACTGTTCTCCTGTTTATCTTCCACATATGAGTGAAATCATATAGTGTTTGTCCTTCTCTGTCTGGTTTGTTTCACTTAACATCATACCGTCAAAGTCCATCCATGTTGTAGCAAATGGAACAATTTTGTCTTTTTTTATGGCTGAGTAGTATTCAATTGTATGTGTATATCACATCTTCTTGATCCATTCATCAGTCGATGGACACTTGGGTTGCTTCCATGTCTTGGCTCTTGTGAATAATGCTGACATGATCATAGAGATGCATAAATCTCTGTGTTGATTTCATGTTCTTTGGATAAATACCCAATAGCGGGATAGCTGGATCATATGGTATTTCCATTTTTAATTTTTTGAGAAATCTCTATACTGTTTTCCTTAGTGGCCACACCAGTTTGCATTCCTACCAGCAATGTATGAGGGTTCCTTTTTCTCCTCATCCTCTCCAACATTTATTTTTTGTCTTGGTAATTATAGCCATTCTGACATGTGTGAGGTGATATCATAGTTTTGATTTGCATTTCCCTCATAATTAGCGATGTTGAACATCTTTTCATGTGCCAGTTAGCCATCTGTATATCTTCTTTGGAAAAATGTCTGTTCATAGCCTCTGCCCATTTTTTGATCAGGTTTTTGTTTTTTGGTTGTTGAGGTGTATGAGCTCTTTATATATTTTGGAAATTAAGCCCTTGTCAGATATGTGATTCGCAAATATTTTCTCCCAGTTTATGGGTTATCTTTTAGTTTTATTTATGGTTTCCTTTGCCTTGCAGGAGCTTTTTAGTCTGATGTAGTCCCATTTACTTTTTCTTTTGTTTCTCTTACATGAGTAAACATGTATTCAAAAAGATGCTGCCAAGACTGATGTCAAAGAGTGTAGTGCCTATATTTTTCTTCTAGGATTTTTATGATTTAGGTCTTACATTCAATCATTTAATCCATTTTGAGTTGATTTTGTGTATGGCAAAAGATAATGGTCTTTCATTCTTTTGCATGTGGCTGTCCAGTTTTCCCAACACGATTTACTGAAGAGACTTTCCTTTCTCCATTGTATGTTCTTGACTCCTTTTTTAAAAATTAGCTGTCCATAGATATGTGGTTTTATTTCTGGGTATTCAATTCTGTTCCATTGATCTGTTTGTCTATTTTTGTGCTGGTACCATGCTGTTTGGATTACTATAGCTTTGTAGTATATTTTGAAGTCAAGGAATGTGATGCCTCCAGCTTTGTTCTTTTTCCTCAGGATTGCTTTGGCTATTCAGGGCCTTTGTTGTTCCATATAAATTTTAGGATTCTTTGTTCTATTTCCATGAAGAATGTCATTGGGCTTCTGATTGAGATTGCATTGAATCCATACATTTCTTTAGGAAATATGGACATTTTAACTATATTTATTCTTCTATTTCATGAGCATGGAATATCTTTCCATTTCTTTATGTCTTCTTTGATTTCTTTCAATAATGTCTTATAGTTTTCAGTGTATAAATCTTTCACCTCCTTGGTTAAATTTATTCCTAGATATTTTATTCTTTTTGTTGTGATTATAAATGGGATTGTATTCTTGACTTCTCTTTCTCCTAGTTTCTTATTAGTGTATAGGAATGCAACTAATTTTTGTAAGTTGATTTTGTACCCTGCAACTTTGCTGTAGTTGTAGATTATTTCTAATAGTTTTCTGGTGGATTCTTTAGGGTTCCATATATAAAGAATCATGTCATCCACAAATAGTGAGAGTTTCACTTCTTCCTTTCCAGTTTCATCCCTTTTATTCCCTTTTCTTGCCTAATTGCTCTGGTCAAAACCTCCAGTACTATGTTGAATAGGAGTGATAAGAATGGGTACCCTTGTCTTGTTCCTGTTCTCAGAGGAATGACTTTCAGTTTTTCACCATTAAGTATGAGTTTGGCTGTGGGTTTGTCATATATGGCTATTATTATGTTGAGGTACTTTCCTTACAAACTAGTTTTATTGAGAGTTTTTATCATAAATGGACATTGCATCTTATCAAATGCTTTCTCTGCATCTATCGAGATGATCGTGTGATTTTTATTCTTCATTTTGTTAATGCAGTGTATCATATTGATTGATTTGTAGATATTGAACCATCCCTGCATACCTGGAATAATTCTCATTTGACCTTGGTGTATGATCCTTTAAAAGTATTGCTGTATTAAATTTGCCAATATTTTGTTGAGGATTTTTGCATCTATGTTAATCAGTGATATTGGGCTGTAAGTTTCCTTTTTTGTGTTGCCCTTGTCTGGTTTTGGTATGAGAGTAATGTTGGCCTCATAGAATGAATTAGGAAGTGTTCCATCTTCTTCAATTTTTTGGCATAGTTTGAGAAGTATAGGTAATGTCTTCTTTGAGTGTTTAGTAGAATTCTCTAGAGAAGCCATCTTGTCCTGGACTTTTTGGCAGGGGAGGTTTTTGATTATTCTTTCAATCTCTTTACTGGTGATTGGTCTATTCAGATTCTTTATTTCCTCTTGATTCAGTTTTGGGAGGTTGTAAGAGTCTAAGAATTTTTCCATTTTTCTAGGTTATCCAATGTGTTGGCATGTAGTTTTTCATAGGGCTCTCTTATAATCCTTTGTATTCCTGTGGTATCTGTTGCAATTGGTGATGCCTTTTTAGATACCAAAAAAACATGACCTATGAAAGAAATAATTGATTAGCTGAACTTTATTAAAATTAAAAACTTCTGCACTGTGAAACACAGTATCAAGAAAATGAAAAGACAAGTCACCAACTAGGAGAAACTATTTGGAAGAGATACATCTGATAAAAATAATCCAAATATTTATTATATTTGGATTATATTTGAATATTTATAATCCAGAATATACAAAGAAGTCTTCAAACTCAACAAAAAGAAAACAACTTGATTAAAATCTCAGTCATATACATTAACAGACACCTCACCAAAAATGATATACAGATGGCCAATAAGCATATGAAAAGGTGTTCCACATCATATGTCATCAGAGAAGTGTAAAGTAAAACAACGAGATACCACTACATACCTATTAGAATTGCTAAAATTCAGAACACTGACAACACAAAATGCTAGCAAAGATATAGAGCAATGGGAACACTCATTCATTGCTGATGGGAATACAAAATAGTACAGCCACCTTGGAAGACAGTTTAGTAGTTTCTCACAAAACTAAATATACTCTTACCATACACTCCACCAATCATGCCCCTTGGTATTTACCAAGAGGAGTTGAAAACATATGTCCACACAAAAACCTGCACACAGGTGTTCATAGCAGCTGTATTCATAATTGCCAAAACTTGGAAGCAACTAAGATGTCCTACAGAGAATGAATGGATAAACTGTGGTACACTCAGACTGTGAAATACTATTCAGTGCTAAACAAAATGAGCTGTCAATCTTTGAGAAGACATGAAGGAAACTTAAATGTGTGTTACTAAATGAAGTAAGTCAATCTGAAAGGCTACATACTATATGGTTCCATCTATGTCACATTCTAGAAAAGACAAAACTATGGAAACAGTAAAAAGATCAGTAGTTGCTGGCAGGCTTAAGGGGGAGGTAAGGATGACTAGGTGTAACACAGAGGAGTTTTTGATCAGTGAAACTATTCTTCATGATACTATAATGGTAGATTCATGTCATCATAAGTTTATCCAAACAAGTAGAATATACACCACCAAGAGTGAACCCTAATGTAAACTAAAGACTTCGGGTGATAATGATGTGTCAATGTAGGTTCATCAATTATAACAAATGTACCACTGGTGGGTGATGTTGATAATGGGGTAGGCTATGCATATGTAGAAACAGGTATAGGAAATCTCTGTACCTTTTACTCAAATTGTGCAGCCAACCTAAAACTGCTTTAAAAAATAAATTTCATTTTAAAAAAGTAATGTGATCACTTTTATCTCCCCAAACCAGCATGCTTCAGTGGACAAAGCAGACATATTCATGATACATTTCCTTGGCTTGAACATTGAAGAACTATACACCATTTGACATGATTTGATCGTATTCCAGTTTTTCACTATTTCCTTCCAAGATAAATTGAAAGAGAGAGGGATACTATTGACCACCAATCATTGTCTGAAAATAAAGTGGATAGGAATTGAAGTAGAAGTTACTTGGTTTTTTTTTTAAATTGAGGTATAGTTGGCATACAACATTATATTAATTTCAGGTGTAAAACATAATGATTTGATGTTTGTATATATTGTGAAATGATCACCACAGCAAGTCTAGTTAACATCTGTCACCATACATAAAGAATTTTTTTTCTTATGATGAGAACTTTTAGGATATACTCTTTCAGGAACTTTCAAATATGCAAAATAGTGTTATTAACTGTAATCACCATGCTGTTCATTACATACCCATGACTTATTTATTTTATGACTGGAAGTTTGCACTTTTTGACTCCCATCATCGACCCCCCACTCCCACTTCTGGCAACCACTGATCTGTTTTCTGTGTCTATGAGCTTGGTTTTTTTTTGTTTGTTTTTTTGATTCTACGTATAAGTGAGATCACACAGTGTTTGTCTTTCTCTGCCTGACTTATTTCACTTAACATAATGCCTTTTTAGTCTCTATCTCATTTATTTCTGCTCACCTTTGCTATTTTCTTCCTTCTACTAACTTTGGGCTTTGTTTGTTATTAGTTTTCTAGCTCCTTGAGTTGTAACATTAAGTTATTTATTTGAGATTTTTTTTATTTCTCGAGGTAGGCATTTATCACTATGAGCTTCCCTCTTAGAACTGCTTTTCCTGCATCCCATAAGTTTTGGTATGTTGTATTTCCATTTTCACTTATCTCCAGTTATTCTTTGATTCCTCTTTTGATTTCTTCATTGATGCATTGTTTCTTCAGTAGGACGTTGTTTAATCTCCACATATTTGTGAATTTTCCAGTTTTCTTGTAATTGATTTCTAGTTTCATACTATTTTGATCAGAAAAGATGCTTGTTATGATTTTAATCTTCCTAAATTTGTTAAGAATTGTTTTGTGACCTAACATATGATCTATCCTTGAGAATGTTCCATGTGCACTTGAGAAGAATGTGTATTCTTTGGCTTTTGGATGGAATGTTCTGTATATATCTGTTAAGTCCATCTGGTCTATCATTTAAGGCCAATATTTCCTTATTGATTTTCTCTCTAGATGATCTATCCATTGATGTAAGTGGGGTATTAAAATCCCCTATTATTATTGTATTGCTATCTATTTCTCCCTTTAAGTCAGTTGATATTTGCTTTATATATTTAGGTTTTTCTATGTTGTGTGCGTAAATATTTACAAACGTTGTATCTTCTTGTTGGATTGACCCTTTATCATTATGTAATGCCCTTATTTGTCTCTTATTACAGTCTTTGTCTTAAAGTCTATTTTGTCTGATATAAGCATAATGACCTCAGCTTTCTTTTGGTTTTAATTTGCATAGAACATCTGTTTCCATCCTTTTACTTTCAGTCTGTGTGTACTTATGTCTGAAGTGAGTCTCTTGTAGGCAACACATAGATAAGTATTTCTTTTTTATTCATTCAGCTACTGTAAGTTTTTTGATTAGAGAACTTAGTTCATTTACATTTAAAGTAATTATTGAGGGGCTGGCTCCATGGCCAAGTGGTTAAGTTCATGCACTCTGCTGCAGCGGCCCAGGGTTGGGATCCTGGGCACGGACATGGCACCACTCTTCAGGCCACGTTGAGGTGGCGTCCCACATCCCACAACTAGAAGGACCTGCAACTAAGATATACAACTATGTACGGGGGCTCGGGAAGATAAAGCAGGAAAAAAAAGAAAGAAGATTGGTACCAGTTGTTAGCTCATTTGCCAATCTTTAAAAAATTAAAAAATAAAGTAATTATTGATAGGTATGCACTTATTTCCATTTTGATAATTGTTTTCTAGTGGTTTTGTACATCCTCCATTCCTTTTTTCTCTTGCTCTCTTCTTTTGTGGTTTGATGACTTTCTTTAGCAATATGCCTAGATTCCATTCTCTTTATCTTTTGTGTATCTACAATGGGTTTTTACTTTGTGCTTACCATCAGGCTTGCATATAACAACTTATATTTATAAGAACCTATTTGAAGTTTATAACTTAGGTTTGAATGTATTCTAAAGCTCTATATTTTCATTCTCGTCCCCCACATTTTATGTTTTTGATGTCATATTTTACACCTTTTAATTTTGTGTCTTCCTTAACTAATGATTCTAGTTACAGTTATTTATACTACTTTTGTCTTTTAACCTTCATACTAGCTTTATAAGTGATTATTCCACTACCTCTACCATATATTTACCTTTCCGGTGAAATTAATTCTCTCATATGTTTTCTTGTTATCTATAGCACCCTTTCATGTTAGCTTAAAGAAGTCCCTTTAACATTTCTTGTAAGGCTAGTTTAGTAGTGATTAACTCCTTTAGCTTTTGCTTGCCTGGAAAACTCTTTGTCTCTCCTTCAATTCTGAAGAACAACTTTACCAGATAGAGTATTTTTAGTTGCAAGTTATTTCTTTCAGCACTTTGAATATATCATGTTGCTCCCTTCTGGCCTGCAAATTTTCTGCTGAAAAATTTGCTGGTAGTGTTATGGAGGTTCCCTTGTATATAACAAGTTGATTTTCTCTTGCTGCTGTTAAGATTTTCTCCTTGTCTTTAACTTTCGACATTTTAATTACAATGTGTCTTGGTATGGGTGTCTTTGGGCTCAACTTATTTGGAATTCTCTTGGCTTCTTAGATCTTGATGTCTATTTCCTTCCCCAGGTTAGAGAATTTTTCAGCCATTATTTGTTCAAATAAGTTTTTGGCCCCTTTCTCTCTCTCTTCTCTTTCTGGAACTCAACTTGATGCCAAACCTCTTAATCTCATGTTCATGTGCCAATGCACAACAAGCCAATCTCTGAGACATTAGTGCTTGGAGATGGGGAAAGTTTTATTCAAATTGGCCAAAATGAAAATCTTCTCTCAAATATACCTTAACAAACTAAGAAAGCACAGGGTTTTATAGAGCAATGGGGCTTGGGAGGAGGACTATCAGAGAAATAAAGGGGAAATCTGGGTTTCTTTCACTTCAGATAAGCCTTAGGGCAATCAGACTTCTGTGCATCTGTGGCAGCCAGGGGCTGGTTATCTGCTGATCATAACTTCCTTGAAGGCATTCTTTTTCTTCTGCAAAACAAGCTCATAAGTCCTTGTGACCCTTGAGTCACCCCTCAGGTTAAACGAGAAAACAGCAAGTTAACAAGATTAACTTCTTTTCATTTGTGTGTGTGTTGGGAACAAAGTCAAAGGGTAATCATGTTCTTATTGAATATTTACAGTAACGCTCAGGTACCCAGTTTCACTATAAGGTGAATGTTAGTCTGCTCAGTGTTGCCACTTTTTTTTCATTCTTCTTTCTTTTTGCTGCTTTGATTTGGTGAGTTCCTCTAACCAGTCTGTGAGTTCACTGATCTTTCCTTCTGCTTCACTGCTGTTCAATCCTACTGGTGTTTTTTTCATGTCAGCTATTGTATTTTGCAGCTTTCTGACTTCTGTTGGGTACTTTCTTATATTTTCTACCTCTTTGTTGAAATTCTCACTGTGTTCATTTTAGTGAACATAAGTGAGGCCATCATGTTACGCAAAGTGACCCCAGCCCCTCCTCTGTGTGACTACTCACTGCTCTTCATGCACTCTAATTCACATGCTCTCCCAATTTATGTCCTCCGCTTACATATGTACTCCCCTGTAGCTTGACAAATTAAAACGTTGTTCTATGAGTTTCTCTCCAGGAATAGGCTGACCACAGGTGGGAAACACACCTACAAGATGTTCGTCACCACTGACAGAAGAAAAGAACAAGGAAAGATCCTAGAGTCTGTCATGCCTGAAGCCCAACATTTCTAAACACCCTCCTTACCACCCATTTTCCCCATATAACTACCTCAAGATTCTGTAATTCTAGAAGATGAGATTTTTTAGCTCATTACTATAGTTAGCAACAAAATTCATAGCTTTCATAATGCAAACCTTGATTTCTATTTGTTTTGGACCCATTCTACCTTGGTTTATAATTATGCAAATACTTCCAAGGCTTTATTCTTCTATTTGACAAAAATTTATAACACCACTCAGGGAACAAGGGACAAATGGACTACCGCTACAGCAATATCTCAGTTTTAGATATTTATCATGCATCCTATTTATATGTTCACTTTTTTCTTGTGCAAAATAATAACACGTGCAGATTTTCTCACTTCAGCCCATAAATACTCATATTGAATAGTGGTATCAAAATATGTTTATAATTTATGTTTAAAAGTTATTATTAATCATAGGATTTACTTTACTATTTTTATCATTACTTTTACACTTTAATGAACAGCTTTTGAGTCACCAATTCGTTTTTGTGCATAAGGACTATTACAAAAACAATAATGACAACAAAATAAATGCAAATATAACTAATAAAAATGATTGCATTACATAAAAATATTAGGCAAGATAAAGTGACCAATACAGTCTTTCTAGTAGATGGGCATCTTCAAAATGAAATGATTAAGACTATTATAGAATTTCTGTGAAATATCCCAATTCTCATATTTCACATACAGGCAATATATATGGCTAAAATTATATAATCACCCTCTGCTCTAAAACTACCAAATTTCCTGAAGAACATATGATACCTAAATCATAATCAGGGACTCCAGCAGTATCCAGACCACACTTTGAGCAACACAGTATCAAGAGAACAGAGGAACAGGATGATAAAAAACATTAAAGTGTCTATGAAAAGGTATCTCTACTGTTGAATTTATAAAGGTGTTTAGTAACAACAGTAATATTACTAAAGAATTCTGTAATTCAAAAATTTGCGGTCATCTAAGAAACCGAAATTCAGTCTCCCTCTGTGCCAAACAGTGGGATTGGAGGTGAATGAATAGCATTATGACTTAATAAGACAGCAAGTACAGAAATGAATGTTTGATTGAATATATTTCTATGGAAATTATGGTTTGGAAGTTGGATCTTATTTTTAAGTCAAACCAAGTAGACATCATTTAGTGCTTATGCTTTTAGAAATCAAAAATCTTCAGAATTTTAAAGGACACAGAGCTCATCTAGTAAAAAGTCTCTGAGACTGTTATATCTATGTATCTATGCTTTTCTTGCATATCTCACGAGTAGTAATGAAAATACCTCCTGAGGCAGCCTAGTGGAGCTTTAGACAAGTCTAATTTTCAGGAAATAAAAATATATACCCATGTCACCCAATATAAATATAAAGTATCTCTTTATATAATGAAAAATGTCAGTCTCCACTTCTAATGTCTTCTCTTTGATCATGCATCAACCCTCCAAGTACATTGCAGGATATATCTGTTCTACCTGCTACATGGCTGTCTTTGAAATGTTTAAAAACAATGATTATGTCTGCCTTTAGTCTTTCCAACTACAGGCTAGTCATAGTTTCTAAGCCTTCCCTCATCCAGACACTGTCGTCCAAATAAACCCTAGTCTGTAAATATCCCACTTAAGCCGTGGTATCAGAAGTGAGCACCAGATCCAGGTGTGGTCTTAACTATGCTTAGTAGAGTGGGAACATCCTTTGCTTCCTTCTGGACAAAAATCTTTTCTTTAATCTGTTTTAGATTGCATGTTCTGGAGCAACCACATCATATTGGTGACTCTCATGGAGTTTTCAGCTAACTAAAATCTTTTTCACATGTGTGCCTAATAAGCCACGTATTTTCCATCTTAAACTTGTGTAGTGGTGTTTTGGGACATACATGTTTTTCTTTTACGTGAGTGCAAAAGAGTATAGATTTCCTCCTTAAATGTAATTCTAATAGTTTCACCCCATCATTCCATTCTTTCAAGATATATCAAGACCCTGATTCTGGCATTGACTGTAATGCATCCCCAATTTCATGTCTTCTGGAAATTTGATAAAAGACCTATTCTTATACTACACAATTCACTAATAAAAAAAAAAAATGATGAGCACAATATGAAAATATGCCATAATGATGTTGTAAAAAATGACAGTTGTAAAAATGATAGCGCTAAAGAAATGTCTATTAAAACCCTCCTCCCTGTTAACATAAATTTATCAGCACTTCTCCAGAGCAGCTATTCAATAGATACTAATGAGCCTTACTATCCCATCATCCAGGTGTTTCTTGACCCTAAAGAAATCTTGAAGGATGCTGCCAGAGTCTTGTAAAATCCAGCTACCCTGAATCTACTACATTCACTGATTCAGTGAACTAGTAACACTGATGAAAACCTGGGTTTCTAGATTGTGGAAGGACACAGTTCTTCACTAAGCCAAAGAAGCCAAAGAAGGAACTCAAATAAGATTTGAGAGTATATTAAAATTTTAATATAGACAGTAAACTTGTTTCATTAAAATAAAACTGAGAGAAGATGAGGTATTTAGGAATGAACTCAAAGAATTAATTGAACCTGTGGTTTGGCTAGCAAGCCAAACCCAGGGGGGACTTGGAGATAGCTGGCTTTTCCTTTACTTAAAAGATACAATTGGCCTGAGTATGGAGTTTTTATGAAGCGAGGGAGAGAGTTCATCAGTCCTGAAAGAGTGCTTTGTGTTCCACACCGGCAGGCGTAGGAGTGGCATTCAAACTACAATGTCTTTCTATAATGAAAAGAGTGTGTCCCATCTTTTAAAGTTCTCATATCCATGTCACCCAGTCTAACCTTTAGTTGACTCCTAAAGCCCAGGCCTTTTTACGTTGAAACTCGATCTAAGCCTTGGCAGAGGTCTCATTGAGTTTAGATAATGTTTAACCATGGAGAATGATTGTAAAAGAGGGAAGCCAAGAGGAAGGAGTCAGTCCATCTTTTCCCCCAGTCACTGTAGCCTTCAGCACAAAGAACACACAATAGAACAAGGGAGCTTTAAGAAGCCACCAGGAACCACAAACTCAAATGACAAGCAGCTAACATAAATGAGGAGAGCATGCAGGTTGGGAAACTGAAGAATAAGAGCCCCATCTAAACAGGACAGCAGTTACCCAGTTCCAGCTAACCAGTGCCACGTAGGATCACGGGCTCAGAATTTCTAAGTCTTCTGATTATTTTCAACAGAAACCAGAAATCTGAATTTCGGTGTTCTTGGTACCAGCGAGGACATAAAAGAGCCAGGTATAGCACCAGAGCAAGGAAGCAGGCAGCTGGTTGCTGCGGATTTGCTCTAAAGAGAGGAGCTGGAAAGCTAAAGTTTCCCATGGTGTTGACTTGGCCATTGACCAGCTCCTCAGGGCAGAAGAGGCAAAACTCTGACTAGTACTGCAGAGCATGCAATTGATTGAAGTATCCTTATATTGCGTACCTCGAAAAAGAAAATACCATAGTTAAAATGCTAAAAAGGGACCTGAACCACTGGAAAATGGTTTTCATTCCTCTCCCCTTAACCCAACAGTGCAGAAGACCTCTGAGATGCAAGACTTTCTTGCCTCCCTTGTTAGAGGAGGCAGTGAGTCAAGGAGTAGACATGGGATGCTTTCTACTTCAGAAGCTAAAATGTGGCTACCTCATCACTCAAGACCCCAGGCAGACCATGGCCTCAGCCCCCTCTCCCGCAAAAAGTTAAGTCTGGAAATGAGCTTAGGGATTCAGTTAATCCTAAGTGAATCCTTTGCATTAAAAAATATTTTTAGAGGGTAGCAATAAATATGAATTTATAATTCAAAACAATAAAATTGCCTTAAATTATATCACTCAATCAATCAATTTGTGTTAGGTCCTGAAGTAGGCTCTGGAGATATAATTATTGTCTAAATTTAGGTTCCCCCAAAAACAGATGCTGAAGCACGCCTTCATGTTTGAGCAGTTTATTTGGTAGAGGAGTGAGGAAGTAAGAGAAGAAGACAGCCATAAAAGCAAGTCAGCCACCACTGTGGGTGACTAAGACTTAGTCCCACGGGGGGACTCTGGGAAACATGCACCATGGAGTTATACTGCCTCAGGGGTGAGAGAGCTGAGGTATTTATACACCAACTGTTGTTACCTCTGCTGCAGGAGTACTGGGGAATGGAGTGGTGCTAATGCCCCTGCATGAGCAAAATGGTTTTTCTCAGGTTAAAAAAAAAATTTAGGCAAAGAGATTGAGGTTAGCTGGTGTGCCCTAAGTAGTAAGGCCTCTGAAATGTGGATGGAACACCAACACTGTTCCTCTCCTGAATATGTCAAGGTGCTACTACACCGCATCTAACAGATTAGTAAGGAGATGTTAGGAAATAAACACAACACAATGTGGATAATGCTACATGTGCATATGTCTTTGGAAGTTAAATTTTCTGAAAGATCTTTTGAATATCAATATCTGTATTTATTTAAAAATTATCATGCTGAGGGGGCCAGCCCGGTGGTGCAGCAGTTAAGTTCAGACATTCTGCTTCAGCTTCCCGGGGTTCGCCAGTTCGGATCTGGGTGTGGATCTATGCACTGCTTGTCCAGCCATGCTGTGGTAGGCGTCCTACATATAAAGTAGAGGAAGATAGGCACAGATGTTAGCTCAGGGCCAGTCTTCCTCAGCAAAAAGAGGAGGATTGGCAGCAGATGTTAGCTCATGACTAATCTTCCTCAGAAAAAAAAAATTATCATGCAGAAATCAAAGGTAGTATTGTTTGAGTATTCATAAAGCAATTTACTTGGTCCTCACCTTCTCCTCTGAAGTATTTCATTCATAGAGTATTTTTCCTTCTTCCTATTATTAATATCCTTTTATTTCTCACCCATTTCTAATTGTCACTTTGTCATACTTTGTGTATCGTTTTAAACCACCATAAATCCTTTTCTGAAACAGAGAGAAAGGGATTGCACAAGTGAGCAAATGAGAGAGATGGGAGGAGTGCATGGCAGGGAAAAGAGAGAATGAAAAGAATAAAACATAATGTCTTTTTATTTGATACAGTCACCTTTTGAGAAGCAAAATATCTTTGATAAAATCTGCCTTTTCTTTCCACTTACACTGTGTGTGGTTTTCTGAATTGGTAAGGAGATACTGGAGGATTCTACTTGTAGGGAAATATTTGTTCTCCCTTAGAGAGTGTCTCTTAAATAAGTAAGCAAAGAATAGATGGCTTTACTAGAGGAGCTGATGAAAAAGTTCATACTCAGTAGAAAGGATTTATAAAACTTTGCAAAGCTGATCAAATAAACAAGTATCCCAGGTCATTTATCTAAAATGTTCTGGTTAGGAGCATTACGTAAAAACAAAAATGCTTTGAGGAGTGTTGAAAAATGGTCTCATGAACCCAAAGGTATGATGATTGAAATAATAACAGTCTTGGATGAAGAACTCTATTCTCTTCCCAGAAGCATCTTGATATACCAGGAGATCTGAGAGTAGTTCTAAACGGACAGGAGGTTTCTAAATGGAGGAAGTTGCAGGACTGATTCGAAGTGTGCGCCTATTTGTCAACAATGATTTGATTTTTCACAATGGTTTATGGAGTTGTCAGCTAAAACAGGCAATAGAGATTACGAAGAGAGGCAGAATTGTAAAGTGGAAAGAGCATTCTCGTTCAAAGACCTAGGTTCAAATTCCAGCACAGCCACCTCGCACTACCTGGGTGATTTGGGGCATCATTTAACTTACCTAAGCCTCATTTCCCGATCTTCAAAATGGGGCTAATAACAATACCTAGGATTGGTAGGTATTAATAATCCAGGATGGCTATAGTACTCAAATGAGATAAAAGATAGAAAAAACTAATACAAATAACGGTTGTTAACATAATTCCCCACCATCAAATTCATCAATAAGAAGATATTTTGTTTAGGGTCCTAACATGGTTCTTATCAGATAATGTAGGAAGATCTTGGATTATAATCTACCTATTTATACTGTCCCTATCTCATTCTATCCCTACTGAAACTATGGAGTTTTAATAAATAAAAATGGATTCAGAAATAGTGGTCTTTCTCACCACCATAACATCTTGTTTTCTAATATTCTGAACTTATAAGAATATTAATGTCTGAAATGCTTCTGCTGTGAGGAGAGGTCTTTCTTTCCTGTCAGCTGTGCTTAATAAACAATTGTGTGTGTGTTTGTTTGCTTATCATACACAAGCTGTGTGAAACCCTAACGGTATCAATCTGAAGCATTGTTCTGTTATTGAACAAGGTGCCTGGCACAGCATAGCCTTATAAAGATCCAAAGCCTCCATAATTGCTTGCGCTTACATATGCCAGGACAATACATCACTCAGTAGAAGTAGGTTCTTTTCAAAGGCAATCCATCTGGTTAATATCCCTTGAGTCAGACATATACAACTCTCTCTCCAGAGCCAAGTTGCTTCAGTTTAAATTCATCACATATTTGGTAAATCCTAATAACCAAGGTTTTTATGATCAAGCTCATTGGCTTTCTACTTCACTTTTTAAAACACATCCATAACCCTCTATGTTTAGCCTGTAATCCTAGTACAGTTTGAGTCAATTTTGAAGATTTATTGACTTTTTTACTTTGAAAACACTAATGTGGGACCAAAAAGAAAGGAAAATTTCCACACAAAGCTGACTGTATAAAATGAGATAGCAAGACGGAGAGGAAAGCTCCAAACCTGTTTATTTGTCACTGGCTAATAAAATTTTACTAATGGATTTGCTGAAATGAACCCAACTGTCAGGTGCCACCTCAGCTCTGTTGATATACCGTTGAGGCAGCCAGCTCTGCCAACTCCTCTGTTATCTTTGGCACCAGGTGAAGTGTTCTTACATCAGTATACTGGATGTAAGAAGCTAGAAATAGAAAGAAAATAAATCAATTGGATAATTGCATCAAAATAAATCATCATCTTCAAACATCTAATTAGATAGATAGTTTGTAGGAACGTATTAACCAAAATAAGTCTCAATGCGTATGTAAAGAGAATACTTGTGTCAGCAGCAGCTAACTGACTCTATCCACATGATTACCATTACAAACCACAGCCATAGTTATTTTATTAGAGTCCAAGAAATGTTCTTTTTATGCCCATGTACGATTAGAGAGTTACACTAGAAATTGATGAGTACAAGACACTTCCCAAACTCCAGTGGGGAGAAAAAAAAAATTCCTAGGAATTGAATTTCTTAAGAGCTTGACAAAATCTACCAATGATACGTGTATCTTTCACTGATGCCTTAAGAGTTAGAAGCATATATTCTTTACTAATAACTTCCATAGAAAAAAGTAAAATCTCTTCTGATTATTAACTGTTCAAAATGTTTGTAGATAAAGGTATGAATGAATAAATATATGAGTTAAGTAACTTTTAAATATAACAATTAGATTCCAATGCTTATTTGTCTAATATTTTATCAATAGAATCACTAGAATGTACCAGAAATGGAGCATAAGTTGAAAAAACTGCAGCAAAAGCAGTATATTTCAGAGGAGTATTCTTTCCATACCTGTGTGGAGAAGAGAATAACCCAAGTGTGGAACGGCCTATTTACAAGTTCGCTGAGTTTGAATGTGGTATTTGGCATACAAATCTTCATTCTTATCCAAGATCCCAATGTTTACATTAAGATGTAACTCCTTAGAAACATTCTAGGCAAGTGTGTTTCAACAATGGCTCCCAGTTTATAGCCCATGTCCTTCAGTTCAAAATGGGATGCCTTTCCTCTCAGTGTGCCTCAAATCTCAGTCCAGACCTCAATTGCAGATCCTTAGACTAAGTTAAAGAGGCAAATCTAACATAGATACTTTGTCCTAAATGACCTACTTTACCTCTTTACCACTTGAATTCCATAAATAATTATTCATAACCACAGTACTTCCCAGTCCTGCTAGAAGAGTAAAAAGGACCAATGGAAGACACGGACTTCACGTTTGGCTTCAGCCATTCAGGTCTACCTCTGCCAAACCTATCATTTTCAGTGAGTATTGAATATTCAGATTTTCCACTTTTGTTATTTATATTAAGCCAGGCAGCTGTCTAGGTCTAGTTATTATTAGATAAAAGAGGACTTGGCCACATTTGCCAACCTAGATACAGAAGTCCTAATTCCCATTAAAGAGGCAATATATCCTGGCTCCACGAAATATTGGAAACCAAGATGGAAGAAAAATGAACTGAGAATTAATGTTTTAGAAAATTATAACGTATCTTAGTTTACCTTTCTCTCCCCACTTCTGAGTTTATATTCATCTTCCTTAAGGTACATTTTTGTTTAAGTGGTTTCCTTCATTTCTATTGCCACATGTGAAACTGGTACTTCTAGGACACTGAGAAAGAGTTTCTAGAAAAAGCCTATTTTCATTCATAATATTAATAATAACAAATATTGATTGAGGGCTTTACCTATGCCAGGCACTGTATAACATTCTTTTTTTCAAACATTATGGAGATATAATTGATATATAACATCATGTAAGTTTAAGGTGTACAACATGATATTATGTACAACACAATACACATATATATTGCAAAATGATTACCACACTAAGGTTAGTTAATATATCCATCACCTCACATAATTAAAGTGTGTGTGTGTATGTAGTGAGAACCTATAAGATCTACTCTTTTATCAACTTTCAAGTGTATAAGACGGTATTGATAACTCTAATAACCATGCTGTCCATTACATCCCCAGGAATTATTCATCTTATAACTGGAAGTTTGTACTACTGACCATTTTTATCCATTTCCTACACACACACACACACACACACACACACACACACCCACCCCTAGAAAGTACCAATCTACTCTCCATTTCTGTGAGTTCAGTGTTTTTAGATTCCACTTGTGAGATCATTCAGTATCTGTCTTTCTCTGTCTGACTTATTTCCCTTAGCATAACACCCTCCAGGTTCATCCATGTTGTTGCAAGTGGTGAAGTTTCCTTTTTTATGACTGAACAATATTCTGTTGTGTATATATACCACAATTTCTTTATCTAATACTCTGTCGCTGGGCACTTGGGTTGCTTGCCTGTCTTGGCTGTTGTAAATAATGCTGCAATGGACGTAGAAGTGCATATATTTTTTGGAATTAGTGTTTTTATTTTGTTCAGATAGATACTCGAAAGTGGAATTGCTGATCATATGCTAGTTTTATTTTTAATTTTTTGAGAAAACTCCATACTGTTTTCCATAGTGGCTGTACCAGTTTATATTTCCACCAACAGTGGAAAAGAGTTCCCTTTTCTCCATATCCTCACCAACACTTGTTATTTCTTGTCTTTTTGATAATAGCCATTCTGACAAGTGTGAGATGATATCTCATTGTGGTCTTCTTTGCATTTCCCTGACGATTAATGATTTGAGCACCTTTTCATGTAACTGTTGGCCATTTGTGTATCTTCTCTTACGTAACCATTAGAAAAAATGTGTATTCAGGTCCTTTGCCCAATTTTTAATGGGATTATTTGGTTTTTTGCTATAGAGTTGTACGAGTTCCTTATATATTTTGGATATTAACCCCTGATCAGATATGTGGCTTGTAAACATTTTTTCCAATTCCATAGGTTGCCTTTTCAGTTTGTTTATCATTTCTTTTGCTGAGCAGAAACTTTTTAGTTTGATGTGTTAACGGTTTTATATTTTTTGTTTTGTTGCTTGTCCTTTAGGTGTCATAACCAAAAAAATCCTTGCCAAGACCCAGGGCAAGAAGCTTTTTCCTGTATCTTTCTCTGGGAGTTTTATGGTTTCAGGTCTTACATTTAAGTCATTAATACATTTCAAGTTAATTTTTGAGAATGGTGGCAGATAGAGGTCCACTTTCATTCTCTTGCATGTGAATATCCAATTTTCCCAGAACTATTTCCTGAAGAGACTATCTTTTCTCCCTTGAGTATTCTTGACTCCCTTGTCAAATATTACTTAATTGCATATACAATTCCTGGGCTATCAATTCCATTCCACTGTTCCATACATCTGTTTTTTTGCCATTACCATACTGTTTCAATTACTCTATCTTTGTAATATAGTTGGAAATCGGGAAGTGTGATGCCTCCAGCTTTGTTCTTCTTTCTTGGGATTGCTTTGGCTATTTGGGGTCTTTTGTGGTTCTATACAAATTTCAAGATTCTTTTCTCTAAAAAAGCCATTGGAATTTTGATAGGGAGTGCATTGAATCTACACATGGCCTTGGGTAGCATGGACTTTTAATAATGTTAATTCTTTCGATCCATGAACACAGGATATGTTTCCACTCATTCGTGTCTTCTTCAGTTTCTTTCAACACTGTCTTATAGTTTTCAGCGTACAGATCTTTTACCTACTTTGTCAAATTTATTCCTAAGTGTTTTATCGTTTTTGATGCTATTTTAAATGAGATTGATTTCTTTTTTTCAGGTAATTTTTTGTTAGTTTATAAAACATAGCTAATTTTTGTATGTCGATTTTGTATTCTGTAACTGTATTGAATTCGTTTATTAGTCCTAAAAGTTTTTTGGTGAAGTCTTTAGAGTTTTCTTATATAAGATCATGTCATCTGCAAACAGAGACAATTTTATTTTTTCCTTTCCAATTTTGATGCCTTTTATTTCTTTGTCTTGCCTGATTGCTCTGGCTAAGACTTCTAGTACTATGGTTGAACAGATGTGGTAAAGTGGGTACCCTTGTCTTGTTCCTGATCTTAGGGGAAAAGCTTTCAAACTTTAACCATCAAGTATGATGTTAGCTGGGGGCTTATCATATAAAGCCTTATTATGTTGAGGTACATTCCTTCTATATCCATCTGTTGAGAGTTTTTATCATGAAATGATGTTGAATTTTTTCAAATTCCTTTTCTGCACCTATTGAGTAGATCACGTGAATTTTATTTTCTATTCTATTAATGTGACATACCACATGTACTGATTTGCATATGTCAAACCATCCTTGCATTCCAGGGATGAATTTCACTTGGTCATGATATATAAATGTAACCTCATTTTAATGGGCTGTTGAATTCAGTTTGTTAATATTGTGTTGAGAATTTTTGCATATATACTTATCAGAAATATTAGCCTATAGTTTTATTTTCTTGTGGTGTCCTTATCTGGCTTTGATATCAGAATAATGCTGGCCTTGTAAAATGAGTTTGAAAGTGTTCTCTGACCTTCAATTTTTTGAAAGAGTTTGAGAAGTATTGGCATTAATTCCTCTTTAGATGTTTGGTGGAATTCACCAGTGAAACCATCTGGTTCTGGGTTTTTCTTTGTTACAAGGTTTTTTATTACTTATTTGATCTTTTTACTCATTAATCTGTTCAGATTTTCTATTTCTTCAAGAGTCAGTCTTGGTAAGTTTCTAGGAATTAATCCATTTCCTCTAGGTTGTGCAATTTGTTGGCATATAATTGTTCATAGTACTCTCTTACGCCCCTTTACATTTCTGTGGAATCACTTGTAACGTCTCCTCTTTCATGTAGAATTGTGTTTATCCAAGTATTTTTTTCTGGTTAGTCTAGCTAAAAGTTTGTCAATTTTATTTACCTTTTTGAAGAACCAACTCTGATTTTTGTTAATCTTTTCTATTATTTCCTGTTCTCTATTTCACCTGTTTCTGCTCTAACCTTTATTATTTCCTTCCTTCTGCCAACTTTAGGCTTAGTTTGCTCTTTTCTCCTAGTTCCTTGAGGTATAATGTTAGGTGTTTTATTTGAGATCTTTCTCTTTTTTTCCTGATGTATGCATTTATAAACTTTCCTCTTAGCATTCCTATTGCTGCAAACCCCAAGTTTTGGTATGTTGTGTTTCCATTTTCATTTGTCTCAAGATTTTTTTTATTTCTTTTTTGAAACACTGGTTGTTCAGGAGTGTGTTGTTTAATTTCTACATATTTGTTGAAATATCCAGCTTTTGTGATGTCTAGTTTCATACCATCATGGTCAAAATAGATACTTGATACAATTTTTATTTTCTTGAATTTATTGAGACTTGTTTTGTGCATAACATTTGATCTATCATAGAAAATATTCTGTGCACACTTAGGAAGAATGTGTATTCTGATGCTGTTGAATGGAGTGTTTTGTGTATGTCTGTTAGGTATGTTTGGTCTATAGTGTTGTTCAAATCTGCTGTTTCCTTATTGATTCTCTATCTAGATGATCTATCCATTGTTGAGAATGGAGTCTTAAAAGTCCCCAACTATTATTGTATTTCTGTTTATTTCTCCTCTTAGTTCTGTTAGATTTTGCTTTATATATTTAGGTGCTACAATGTTGGGTTCACAAATACTTAGAATTATTATATCTTTTTGATGGATTGACCCTTTTATCATTATATAATGACCTTCTTTGTCATTTTACCTTTTTTAGCTTTCAGTCTGTTTTGCCTGATATGAGTATAGCTACTCCTGCTTCCTCTTTTTTTTGGTTTCCATTTATTTGAAATATCTTTTCCCATTCCATCACTCTCAGTATATGTGTGTCCTTAAAGATAAAGTGAGTCTCTTGTAGGTGACACATTACTAGGTCTCATGTTTTTATCCATTCAGCCATTCTATGTCTTTTGATGGGAGAATTTAATCTATTTACATTTAAATTAATTGTTGGTATATAAAGATTTACTATTGCCACTTTGTTAATTGTTTTTTATTGTTCTGTAGAACCTTTGTTCCTTGCTTCCTCTCTTGCTGTCTTCCTTTGTGATTTGATGACTTTTTTTTGCAGTATGCTTTGACTCCTCTATCACAATTTTTGTGTATCTACTGCAAGTTTTTCCTTTGTGGTTACCATGGGGCTTACATAAAATATTTTATAGTTCTAGCATTCTAAGTTGATAACAACTTCAAAGGCATATAGAAACTTTACACTTTTATTTTCTCCCTCACATTTTAGGTTATTAATGTTACAATTTCCATTTTTTTATATTGTGTATCTAACAACAAGCAATTGTAGTTATAGTAATTTTTAATACACTTGCTTTCTAACTTTTAAACTACAGTGGTAAGTGATTTACCATTACAATATTAGAGAACCTAACTTAGACTACATGTTTACTTTTACTGATGAGTTTTACACTTCATTTGCTTTTATTAAGTTAATTATCATACTTTTACTTCAGTTTAAAGAATACCCTTTAGCATTTCCTATAAGGCAATTCTAGTGGTGATGAAATCCTTCAGTTTTTGTTTGTTTGAGCAAGTCTTTAGCCCTTCTACATTTCTGAAGGACAAATTTTCTGGATATATTTCTTGGTTGACAGTTTTTTCTGTCAATATTTTGAATATGTCATCCTACTTTCTCCTTGTCTGTAAAGTTTCTTCTGATTGTTTTATGGGGGCTCCCTTGTATGTGATGGGTTGCTTTTCTCTTGCTGCTTTCCAAATTCTCTCTTTGTCTTTGACATTGACAATTTAATTATAATGTGTCCCATTGTAGCCCTTTTTCAGTTCAACCTATTTGGGATCTTTTGGGACTCATAAATCTGGATGTCCATTTCTCTTGCCAATTTTGGGAAGTTTTCAGCTATTATTGCTTTAAATAGAATTTCTGTCCCTTTTCCTCTCTCTTCTCTTCCATGGAATTCTATAATGCACATATTGTTTCCCTTATGATATCCCATAAATCCTGAGTCTTACTTCACTCTTTGTCATACTTTTTTATTTTTGCTGCATTGATCGGATAACTTCAAATGACTTATCTTTAAATTCACTGATTTTTCTTCTGCTTGGTTGAATCTGCTGTTTAAGCTCTCTATTGAATTTTTCAGTGCACTCATTGTATTCCTCAGCTCTAGGATTTCTGTTTGGTTTTTTACTGATGGTTTCTATTTCTTTGTTGGACTTCTTATTTTCTTCATACATTGTTTTCCTAATTTCTTTTAGTTGTCTGTCTGTGTATTCTTAGTACACTGAACTTTAAGAGCATTATGCTGAATTCCGACAGTTCACAGACTTCTAGTTCTTTACAGTCAGTTACTGGAGTTTTATTAGTTTCCTTTGGTGGTGTCATGTTTACCTGGGTTTTTTATGAGCCTTGTACCCTTGCACTGATATCTGTGCATTTGAGTAAGTTATCTCCTTTTCCTGACTTTACAGGTTCACTACAGCAGGGAAAGATCTTCACTATTTGACTCAGCTTAGGGTACTGGATGTGTCAGCTTTTTGCATCCAAAAGGTGGGTGGGGCTTATATTGGTGTATCTAGTGGGCAGTGCCATAGGCTGAGCTCCAAGGCTGCCCTGGTCACTGTTTAGGCTGCCTGGTTATGCAGGGCTGGAAGCTAAGCTCAACAGTTGGACAGAGGCTACTGGCTTGGCTCTCTACCCAAATAAGGCTGTAGCATGGGCTCTGCAGCTGCCCAGGTTCTCTGGCCAGGCTTCCTGGTCAAGTGGGACTGGAGGCTATGCTCGGCAGTTGGGCAGGGCTGCAAATGTATTTTCTACCACAGCCAGAGCCATAGAATGGCCTCCACAGCTCGTACAGCCAGTGACTGGGAACCCAAAGCAGGCATGACTACCAACCAAGCTCTTGGCCACAAGGGGCCACCAGCTAGGCTCTGCAGTTGGGCAGAGCTGCTGGCTGGGATCTTTGCTTGAGCACCTACGGCAAGCAGGAATGTGGTCCATCAAGATATGAGTACTCTTTGCTGTAAGCTCTGCCCCCCTTCTCCACTTCTATCTGATCCCCCAGTTGCTGAGGCTCACAGATTCCACCTGTGATCCCTGTGAGGCAAAACCTGAATGGGCCTCCCAGGAAGTGTCCCACAGTGCTGGAATAGTTGGATGTCCACCTGAGGCTCTCTTTTTCCACTAGAGAAACCATAGGCCCAGAGGGGCCCCTCTCAGTGTAGCACTGTGCCAGCCAGGGATTAGGGCAATGCAGTTAAAGTGAAACTGCTCCCCTTACCCCTCTAATACAGTCTTTCTTGACCTCTGTTCCAGTGGGTGTTTAAGCCTTATTTCCAAGTTCTGGGATTTTCACAATGGTTCTTGTCTCTGAATAGATGCTAGTTTGTCTTCTTGTGAAGGGGACTGAAGTTGGGAATGACTTATGTTACCATCTTGATGACACCACCTCCCTGCAATATTCTTTTAAATACATATCTCATTCAATAATACAACAACTCTGTGAGGTATGGTCTATTATTATCCCCATTTTACAGAAGAAAAGTGGAGATATTTTCAAAAATGGAGATCCATCTGGCTCCAAAGCCCGTTAAAGTTTCTAATACGACTATTTGTGGTTTTACTGCTGCAATTAACAATGAAAAGCATTAAGGCAGTGCAATAAAGGACAAATTCTGTACCTAAACTTTAATTTTTATTGACTGCTGATTTAGGTAACATTAGAAACTAATATTATCACAAAGAGTAAAAGAAAGAGCAGAAAGAGTAAAGTACATTAGTATCCAAACAGGAAACATCATGTATCTTCTTAGTTGAAAGGAGAGACATCTATGGTTATCACCCTTAAGGTAAAAATTTCAAGAATAGTCAAATCCATGATAAAAAACACAATAGCCTGCACTAAGCAGTGAAGCCACCACACTTCCTTACTGTGCTTAGCCCTCAAGAAGCATATCACTTTCTTTTTTTGGTTTTTTAAGGACCTTTTAACCTCTTTGGGTGAAAACTGAATCATCAAAAGCAGAAATTCCAGCATCATCTGACTATTCACTAATTTATTCATGGAGTATATGATGCAAAGCACTGAAGATTAAATATTATTAAAAGAAGATCCTAAATACACAGAATTTGCAGTGTTAGAGGAGAGCTAGAAGAATAAAAGTAATATTTGCCTTGTGTGTGATAAATGTGCAAAGCACAGCACAAGCAAGAAAATAGACTGACCGCCTGTGAGTACATTGTAAAATGTGGCAGTAGCCATATGGAACACATGACTGTATTTTTATTTCATTCTTCCTCTCATTAAAAAAGTAACGATAATCACCCTATAGAGTTCTTGACCCAGAAAAGAGACATGTCATCTTCCACCAAACGTTTTCCTTCAGGAAACGACTTCCTGTCCAACCAATTCTATGACATCAGTCTATAATGTGTAACTGTGACCCATAGGATCACAGAAGCTTACCTGAGTGTTGCTAATGTGGATTTCCCCTTCAATAGAATTTCTTCTAGTGAGGCTATGTAATGGGAGAATTTCTGCCCCTGAGTTCAGTACCTCAACTTTTCCTCCCCACGTAGCACAAGTGCCCATCTCCCACTCACCATTCTTAGGCCAGTTTTCCAAATCATCACTGTTGCCACATGTTCTCATTCCTGTGCACTAGATGCCACAAGAATTTTTCTGGTCTAGACTGAGTCTATGCTTCCCCATAAAATGGCATACCTCATCCAATAAACCATTTTCCCCATTCCATTCAAGTTGGTTTCCTTAGTGGGGCACAAAATTGTGAAACATATTCACACCTCTATGACTTTTTCCTGCTTCCTCTCTCACTGGGAATGTCAGCCTTCCCTCTCTGTCTATCCAGCCTTCAGGTTCTTCCCATTTAAAGCCTTTTCTAATGACTTCAACTCCCTCACTGTCCCTCCTGAACGTTATACTTTGGGATCTATCAAAAAGTTAAACGCTTGAGTGTATTGAATATTGTATTACTCTCCAGTAATTTCCTGTGTGCATGTCCAAATAACACCTCCATAACAGGAAGAATTGTGCCTTATATGGTGAGGGACCACTTAATTTATTATCCAAACTAAGAGTGAAAAAGATGGTGCTGCTAATAATTACTCTGGAGTTTCAGACATAAACAGGGCTGTCCTTGGCAAACCAGGACTAATGGTGACCCTATATTATTTGTATCTGTCACAGTCCCTAGTACAGAACTCAAGTAGTCAATAATTACTTGATTTAAACTGCTGCACTGCTTTTCAAAGGACAAGCAGCATTTTATCTGTGGATTTTTGGAGTAAATTTTTTTGGTTGCATAGTTGTATGACAAGGAATGCTGTCAGTTTTGTATAGTTGAAACGCAGAGAATAAGAGAGAAATGGATAATACTTTAAGCTATGGAAGCCAAAAGGAAAGAATTATAAAGGACATTGCAATTAAAGAGTTTAACTTTATTCTGTAGGTAATAGAGTACTATTGATAACTTTTAAGTAGTGTGGTAATTTGGTCAACTTGTGAATGAATGTGTCTGTTTAAAATGGTGAAAGGTAAATTTGGAAAGTCTGAGAATGGCTTCGAGGAGACACTGGGCAAATGCTACCATAGTCTAAGAAATGATGAAGGCTTGAACTTGGTCAGTGGCAATAGGAGATGATACAGATTTCATAGATTTTTAGACTTATTGCATGGGCATTGAAAGAGAAAGAATTAAGATGACTAGGTTTATGGACTTTCAAGAAAATCAATGGATGTATTTAGAATAATAAGGTTTGCCTCACAGAAATTATGAGCAGAATGCAGAAGAAATAGATATCTACTGCTGTTCCTCCGTGTGTTGTCTTCTTAAAAAGCTCATTTTGCCATCCCCCAGTTTTTGGGCAGGATGAGAGATTCCTATCCCCAGAGACAAGTATAAGAATAACATCTAATCCCCCCAAAAAACTAGAAGCTGGAATGTGGATCTAGTATCATGTATCTCCTAACACTATCCACGGATAGACACAGTTCTTCTGGGATGTTGGAAAAGCATATTCCTGTTTCACAATTCAGGCTCATTTCATGATTAACTTTGCTTATCCAAGTTAAGCAGAAATCTGCTCCCTCTTTCACATTGTAAAACTATTGCAGAATCAATAATGTGTTCTGTGATGTTTAGTTGTCGTTCTTTTCTAATGTCCTTAAAACAAAGAATGTGTACACAATGGAATGCTTTTACATGCATAGTGTCTACTTTAGTGTCTGGTCCTGAATGAATGAATGACTGCTCAGACCTTTAAGAAGCAAGTTAAGTGTATGTCTAAGCTGATTGATGCAGATACAACCTGCTGATATCTCCCAGTGAAAAAGGGCGTCCAAAATTCAACCTGAATTTAGTTGGAATGTTCAGCTTGTGGTATAATTTTAGGTCACCTAACTTCACGTATTAGAATCTTCCAGTTTTTGTAAGTTGTTTCTATAGAAATTTTCCATATCAACTTATAATTTTAATCAGTAATTTTAAGATGAACATTGATCCATATTCCAAATATTATTTTGCATAATCACATGTTGACCTCAATTTTCTCTCCCTTCCAATGAAAAAGGGACAATATAGATATGCCTGAGCATTTGTGAGCAGAGTCATCACTCTTCATATTAGTTCCTAAGTCACTTCATCCTATTGAAATCTGTGACCACTGGGAAGGAAAGAAACCCTACTATTCCTTAATGTGGCCCTGAGACAAAGACCCCTTAGCAAAAGGAGAAATCACTGCATTTCATGAAGCATCTGACTCTGGTTCAGCAAAACAAAAGAATTCACTTGCCAGCTTCTCCAAATTGGGAGCTACTCTTCCAATATGGCTGGAGTTAAGTATGACCTTTGTAGGTTGATAAAATACACAATCAATATGTAATGTCATTTCAGGAGTTCTGGAAAGATCCTTCTGCCCAAAAATAATCTCCACTCCCTTCTCAGTAATGCCTCTAAAAATATGAAATTCCTTACATTATCTAAAGGCAGTGTTTTAAATGTGTATAGGTCTGTAAAAATTGGCTTCTAAAAATTGCATGCCAATACGTAGACGGTTTATTCAATACTCTTTCTAGAGAGCAGGTTTTAATCAGGAGGAAAAAGGAGTGTCTTCCTATCTGAAGGTCACCCATGCTTCAATACAATACTCAGCTTTATGTCTAAATTCTGTGTAAAGCATTCTTCTGAAAAACTATGGTTCAAATGTCTACCCCCATCATATGTTTCCTGCTACTATTATATGTTTATCTCTCCTGTAAGAATATAAATTCTGAGTGTTTGATGGGATATTATAATTCTTTGTATTCCCCTAGCTCAGTGTCTTACAGATCTAATTAATTCCCACTGATAATTACTAACATTTATAGAGCTTTAACTGTCTGCCCAGCAGAGTGATAGCTCTGTGATCTCATTTATTTACTGTCAACAGTAACAATTTCATGCAGTAAGACTATTTTTATTTTCATTTTAAGATGCTGAGGCTTAAAGCAAGTAAGTAACTTGTTCAGGTCACACAGACAGCAAATGGCACAACCAGAATTCAAGCCTAGGACTCTAAATCTGAGCCCATACTTGTAAGCACCACACTGTACTGCTTCTGAGTATTTGTTAAACCAGAGGAAAGAGCACTTATGGTCACAGAGGGTGCAGAGAGGCAGCTGATTGTGATGCAAATCTGAACATTTTACACCAAAGTTCTGATAAGAGTTGGCCCCGCCCAGTGGCACAGGCCCAAGGGCATCTTTCTCATTGAGGATGAGGAAAGGGAGATAATCATATGCATGTGTTGTAGAGAAAGAAATCTTGAGACAGTGCTTCCAAATGAGCAACTTCTAAAAGAAGGAAGGAAAAACCAGTCCAGGTAGTATTTTTGGATGTGTACACACATACATGTGTGCCATATAACACATTTTCTCACTCAAGTATTTCATGCTCTGCCCATCCACACACAGAGAATCTGGGATACAATTGTGAAAACTAAGTAAATGAAGCAAATCCCCAGCTCTCCAAAAGAACAGAAGAGGAAATAGGGGGAAATGCCTCCAAAAAGCCTATTGGATTACTGCTTTTGGATAATTTGCTAGCATTTTCATGAAGGCCAAATATCAAGGAACTATTCCTTATCAGGTGGGCCCTGCCACTTTTACCTAAAGGAATCCTGGGACTCCACAGGTTTTATGCTGCTGCTGAGAACTACATAAAAATATAAATAACACCAATAGTATCAATATTATGTAACTTGATCCTGGAAGAAAGATCACCCCCAGTAAACCTCAGTTTAGTTTGAGAAACACTTGGGAAATCTACTGAAAAATCCTTCTACCGTCGTCCATATTCTGCTACTTTGTTCCCCTGTCACCTTCTTATACACAGAATATAAATCTTCATCACACCAAATTTCTCTTCTAGACTCCCCTGATAAACAACAACCTCCCATGGTTAAATCCCCAACATTTTATTGCTTTTTCTGGTCCTTTCAAAACAAATGAGGGCAAGTTATGTAATCAATTTCCACCACCAAACATAACAAACAAAAGGTTGGATCTTTCCCCAGCAGTTTTCAAGCTCTCCTTTTCCTCTTCTTCTTGTGCTCTCATGTTTTGTATTATCGATAGGAAAATTATGCAAAAGAAGAAAAGCTTATTTTGTTTAATAGTACACAGAGGAGCCAATTCCTGGTTTTTGCCTCCAGAGTTATGAGCAACTCTGAACCGTGGCCTAAATCCAGTCAGACCGAAACGAAGCCACAGGGGTGAACGACTTATCAGAAAGGGAGGTGTTATTGCCCAAAATGAATGCTTGTTTGGAGAACAGTAACACACGCAAAAAAAATTAGAGATAAGAAGACAGAAATATATTAAACTGATGCAGGTGGATAATCATAGTTTTAGTTAAAAAAAGAAAAATATCTATAGTAAGGCACAAACTTCACCAGGTGAGGCTGATGTAGTCAAAGAGAAGATTTTGGGACTAGAATATCAGAAATGATAGATCAGATTATCTATACCAGTAACAATATTTCACACAGTGCAGGTAATTCCAGTGTCACCCTAAGAGGGAAGTGGGGCTCACTTGGCTTTGTCCCACCCTTGACTCAGGACACTGTCCTGACAACAGGAACCATTTCTTCTACTTCTGCTTTATTTCCACTAGAACTCCAACACACTGGGTTTCCCAACAGCAAGGTCAGCTACTCAGTAGCAGATCTAAAATTCAAACCCAGGCAATCTAACTCCAGAACTCACCCACTTGCTAAACTCTCAGCGTCTCCCTTTCTTCAAATGTTAAATGAAAATGATAGTCATAATCCATGAGCTCCCTAAATGGATTATTATAAGAATTAAATTATTTAAAATGCAAAACAGAACTTAGAATGGTACCAGACACATTATAAGTGCTCTATGAATATCAACTGCTGGTCTCTTTCTGGGACAAAGTAAGACAAAAGAATGCTTTATAGCAATCTAGGTACTCAGTCTTAGATTTCCAGGGAGCTACACTGGATCCAGGATGAATTCCATTAGTTGAATGGCTTAAAACAAATGTAGGGCAAAAGTTCTGTCCTGCCAACTCCCACCGCAATGCCCAAATCTATCATTCTAATGTGCAGAAGATCACAGCCACCAGCAAGAGACAGACAACGTCATCCCCTAGGGCATGATTATTTTTTACACTTCTCACTAAAGAGTCAGCCTCTAGAAATGTGATGCAATTAAGTAATTTCAAATTTGACCAATCCATAGATATACTCTGTTCCTTAAGAATAGAAGAAGAGATTAGGGGAGCCATGAGCTTCTGTAGGACAACCCACTCCTTCTTATGACCAACAATGGCATACCATTTGCACATCATTCAAGCAAGAAATCGCAGACTGAAGAGTCCTCAGTTTCTCACTCTCCCTCGCTTCCCACATCCATCTAATATTTCTCTGCCCATGCTGCTATGATTCTAATTCAGGCCTCTAGCATCTAGTTCCTGAATTTCTCACTAGTCTTTCTGGAAGGAATCTCCACTCTCCGATTCAACCTCTAGAATGATAGCACAGTTAATGTGTTTGCTTGCAAAAATGGCCACAATACTTTGCAGCTCTTCAAGTCAAGAGACAGAGTTTACTTCTCCACTCTGGGATAGCCATATGGATCTGGAATAGATAATAAATTGTCCTGATCAATAGAAAGCAGCAAAAGTGACATTGTGTGAGTTCCAAGCCTAGGTTTCAAGGGCTCTGGAGTTTCCGCTCTTACTGCTCTTAGATCTTTGTGCCTACCATGTGTAGAACCCCAGGCTAGCCTGCTGCATAATGAAGGATACACGGTCCAGTCACCCTGATGCCCTGGCTGGGAGTCAATCATCCTAGATGCTTTTGCTGCCTCTCAATCTATCAGTTGGCTGCAGATGTATGGGAGAACCCAGCAGGATCAGCTGAACTGGTCCACACAAGAAGAATCAACCAACTGACCCACAGAATGGAAAACTAAATAAACAGTGCTTGTTTTAAGCCACTAGCTTTTGAGGTAGTTTGCTATGTGGCAAAAGAGAATGGACAGAGATTCCATTTAATGTTTCCAAGATTTCAGGTAAGAATATCAATTAACATGAAACCAACATTCATAAAGGAGATATTATAAAGGGTACAAAGCTAAATAGAAACACATTTACAAATAGAAGATTTTAATTTCCCCTTCTCAGTCCATGAAGGCTATGTGGCAAAAAAATAAGGATATAAAAAATCTAAATAACGTAATTATAAGGTAGACTTGATTAATATTTATTGAACTCTCCATCTTAAAAATAGAGAATACATCTTTTTTCAAATGTAATAGAAGTAGAAATTAAATTAAAAAATAATAGAAGGCTTTTCTACCTGGACATTTAAAAACTTGTAATCAGAATTTCTAGAATGCAATAACAATAAAAACACTATAAGTCAAGTCTATAAAATGCAGCTAAAACACTGTTTAGAGGAAATGTTTTCTTTTTTTTTATGGGGAAGATTAGCCTTGACCTAACATCTGTTGCCAATCTTCCTCTACTTTACGTGGGACGCCACCACAGCATGGCTTGACAAGCGGTGCTAGGTCTGCGCCCAGGATTGGAAACTGCGAACCCCAGGCCACTACCAGGCCAGGCCCCAGAGGAAATTTTTGGCATTAAAAATTTATGTCAATGAAAAATAAATTAAAAATATGACTCAAAAATTTATAAAAAGAATATCAAAACAGCAGAAAGCAAAAGGAAATTAATAAAAATAAAAGGATTTACTGAGTTAGAAAACAGAAAAGTGTTTTAAAAAAAAGTTAATTGATTAATCTTTTAAATATCAATAAAATAAACAACTAGCAAAGCTACTTAAGAAAAAATCA
Source organism: Equus quagga (assembly GCF_021613505.1). Lineage (NCBI taxonomy): Eukaryota > Metazoa > Chordata > Mammalia > Perissodactyla > Equidae > Equus > Equus quagga. Next base: position 71,341,747 of record NC_060282.1, on the reverse strand, counting down.
AGGATGATCTGAAAATATTTTTAAATGAAATTACAAAGTAAAACCTTGAAAACAGAGCAAATTCAAAAAATCAAAAGAAATTACTTTACTCAACACTAGGCAAATAAATTCAAAAACCTGGGTGAAATGAATAATTTTCTAGAAAAACATAATTTCTTCACAAATGAAAAAAGAATCTAAGCAAAGTAATGTCTACAGAACAAATAAAGATAAGAGCTACCTCCCAAACCCCCCAAATAAAGCTCCAGGCTCAGATGATTTCCCAGGGGAATTCAAACAAATTGTTAAAGACCAAATAATTCTAATGACATATACACTGTTCCAGAGCATTAAAAAGGAAGAAAATTTCAGCTTTTTTTTTAATGAAGCAAATATAACATTGATACTAATATAACACTGACACTAAAAAAGAAACTACAGACTAGTCTTCCTAGTAGAAGAATAAAATCACTTATGTAATATATTAACAGTATGTCAAAAACAGTACATTTAGAAGAATGATCCATCAGGACCAAGTGAGATCTATTCCAATAATACAAGAATATTTCAGAATTAGATAATCCATTAATATAAATCACGTGATAATATAATTCATCATATTAATACATCTGAGGGAAAACATTATATAATCATCTCCTTAAATGCTAACAAGACAAAATTCAAAACCATTCTTGATTTTTAATAATTAATAGCATAAGTATAGATGAGAAAATATTCTTTACCTAAACCCAGCATTCTGCTTAACTGAGGAATTTCCACTACAGACAAGAGCAAGAGGAAAATGCTCAGGATCTCCACTACTTTTTAACACTATACTCGAATTAGCAGCCAATGCACTTAGATATAAAAACAAAATTTAGAGACATAAAATTTGGAAAGGAGGAGATAAACTCACTTTTATTAAGTGATATTGTACACCTTGAAACACATGGGAATCAACTAAAAAATTATTACAAACAAGAAGAGAATTGAGTAAAGTAACAGGGTAAAAAGTTAGTATACAAGAATCAGTGGTTTTCACATATACAAAGGCAACTAACTAAAAAATATATTGGATGAAAAGACCACATTCACATTAGCAACAAAAAATATATAAATTACTTAATATAAATTTAATAAGAAATTTATTAAACCTATAGAATAAAACAGTACACCTCTAAGGGTACCAATACATGTCTCGAATAAGAAGACTCATAAAAACATCAATTATCTTAATTTATAAGCACAACACAACTACATGTAAAATACTAATAATTTTTTAATATACAATTAGATTCTGAAATACATGAACAAATATCTATATGTAAGAAGAGACAAGAAACCACTGAAAGAGAAGAGTAATGAGAGTGGGATGGCGTCAACAGATATTAAACATAATACTTCAATAATCTAAAGAGTACGGTACTATTGCAAATAGACCAAAAAGTAGAATAGTAAATTTAAAAGTAGGCCCAAACACATATGTAATTTTAATATATGATAAAAAATTTATCTCAAATCAGTGATAAAAACATAGACTGTTCAATAAATGATAGTAGTACTACTTGGTTTGCATCTGAAAAAAATTAAGTTGTTTCGATATCTCAAATCATATTCCAAGAAAAATTCCCAAGAGATGAAATAATTAAATGTAGAAAATGAAACCCTAAAATTAACAGAAGAAAATATAGAATTATTTTATAACATTGGAGTGCAAACGGCCTTTCTAAGACTGACTCAAAAAGCCATACATCATAAAAGCGAATGCTGATTAATGAGGCTTCCAATGCCCTGGTTTTATAGTTCCTTGATCTCTCCTCCAAATATCTTATTTAACACCCTAACTTAGCCCCTCACTCTGTGGACATACCTCTACCTTGTAATTTCCAATAATTGCAACCTTGCCATAATCTCAATTTCGAGAATCTACTCTCTGACTAGCAGTTCCTCTAGTACTCTTACTCCAACAATCCTTTGAGCCCCAGGTCCTACAAACTATTCTCTGCCACATCGTCATTGACCCTCACGTCCCTAATACCTTCAGTGTCCTCTTTAACTAGCTTAAAATCTAGGATAAATCATTATAATTGTTGCCTTAAATACACCCTCAATCCCCTTGCCCTCTCTTTATTCATCATACTTTAAAAAAAAAAAACACCAGTTAAATCTAGCTGTCTAACTATTCCACACTTGCACCAGGGAACTGAACCTGGCTCAGAAAACCATTAACTGTGTGAAGTGTTCTCATTTTAATGCATGATCACTAACCTCCAGTATACCATTAATGCTCCCCAACAATACAACTTAACCTATTCCATTTGTTCTTCCACTCTCTTAGAAAGCCTTTCTGTAACTTCTCTCTCCTCAAGCTTCCAACACCTTTCCCACTACTGTTACTATCAGCTGATGACTCTGCTTATGTCACTGGAAAGATAAAAACAATAAAAAGAAGAATGTTGGCAATCTCCACGCATAACCACACTCTCATATTATCCTCATATCCCCTACCTCCTCACCTGTTACTATGGATAACAGTCTGTGCTCCTAACTAACACCAACCCTTAACTAGTTCTCTAGATTAGATTCCATGATCTCTTCTCTTATCTCCATAAAATTTATATGTAAACATGCTGGTTTCTCTCCTGAAACTCTTCTCTATATAACTTACTCCCTTGGAAATGTCATTTGGTCTCCTGCCTATAAATGGGTGGTGATCACTCACAAATGTGCATCTCTAGGTCAGAACTCTCCCCTGAGCCTCAGACCTTAATTTCCTATTCACCTTCTCTCCTTGGATATCTAATAGGCATCTCAAAATTAACACCTAGAAAACTGAGTTCCTAATCTTCCCCACTCCCATTAAGATTGCTAGTCTAATCTTCCAGTTACTTAACCCAATAAACTTGCAGTTATCCTTGGGTTCTATATTTCTACTACAGCTGGGATCCAATTTATCAGGAAATCTTATAAGCTCTGTCTTAAATGTATCTATACAGCACTCATCACCTCTGCTATTACCACTCCAGTCTAATTACCACACCATGAACACTCAGTTATTGCACGAGGCTATTAACTGCTCGTGCTTCTTGCCTTTACCCCTTCAGTATTTTCTCTACAATAACTAGAGTGATTCTGCTAAACTCTGTCAGATAAGGTCACTTTTCCACTCAAACCCTCAAAAGCCATGATTCCCAAACTGTGTGCCAAGGCTCCCTGGGGCACCAGAGTGAATTCACCAGGGTGCTCTGACATATCTTAACTTTTCAAGAGAAAGGTACAGAGATACTCAATATCTTTGGGACATGAGGTAAATGACTAATTCTGGGTGTTTGACAGTTTCAACATTAGATCACACTGCATTTCTTTTCATGATGTGCTATCTTTGTAAAGCAGATTTATATAATTTTCAGCAGTTGCTATAATAAAAAGCAAGTACCACATAAATACCAATGTGGAACAGAAGATGAGTGTGCCAGTATCCAATCTGATTCCAAGGTTTGAGAATCTGTGCTGTGAGCAAGGGGTGCACACACCCCACTCATAAGTAATTGTGGTTAGGAATGAAATTTAAAAAGTTTTTTTTCAATTTATGGGTATTTTTTAAAAACAGCTATTAAGTTGTTCATACATAAATACTTGTCAAGTTCATTGGCCATAACTACTTAGTAAATGAAATTGTTAGGTCTTCCTTTTGGCCTAAAGCATAATGAAAAAGTTATGCAGAGGATACAGTGGCCTTAAACTAAGAAATAATTTTGTATGATTACACAACTGAAAAATATGGGTAAGCCTGAAGCACAGTAAACAAGGGGAAGAAAGATCAAAAAACACCTTGGAGGGCAGATCATGCAGAATGTCATAGGCATACCAAGAAATTTAACTTTATGCTAAGAGCAGTGAAAGGTCTTTGAAGTTATTTTAAGCAGTTGAGTAATTTGATCTGATTTACAATTTTAAATGATCAAGCTGCTCCATGGAGAATGGGTTGGGAAAGGAAGAGCAGGAGAAGTGAAAAACCTGGCAGGCAGTCATGTAGTCCAGGGGACATGGTGGCTTGGACCAGAGAGTGCCAGTAGAGATAGAAGTGTAGGGAGACTAGGAGCATTTTGTAGGTAAAATTGGCAAGACTTGGTGAGGGATTGACCAAAGGGAGTAAGGGAGGTGGAAGCATCAAGGATGGCTCTTAAATTTCTGGCTTGAGCACTAAAGTGCCCGAAACTGAAAAGACGATAGGGAGGAACCAGTTTAGGGGAATTGGAGAATATCAAAGCTTAGGTTTAGACGTTTTAAACTTAAGATACTTACAAAATCTACAGATGACAGTAGGCAGGCACTTGGGTTTGAATATGAAATCAATAGTCCTTCCCCTAAATATGGCCTGATTCTTCATTCCTCCTTCAGTCCTCATTTTACTGAATTCTTGTGATCTGTAGCCACTAAATACACTTAGCAGATACAATCTCGTCCAAACTCAACTCAAATGCATCCTGCCAAGGCAGGCAGCACATTAGGGTCTCCATCTGTCAGTGTGCACAAAATTTAGTTTTGCTGTCATAAAACCAGTATTCAGACAACCATATGTTTTTCAGTCTCCAGACTACACCTTGAAAACAAACTTCCTTCACTTGGCTGTTGACAGTCTTCCCAGCTGCTTCTAATTTCTCCTCCCTTAGGGCCGCGTGTTGTCCTTATTACCAGAGCTAGTGCTGGGGTTCCTATGACAAACCAAGCAAACCACAAGAACATGAAGGTACCATTCCCTGACTTTGAGTTGTACCGCAGCCCGGGCCCCCTGCTATAATGGTCAGACTTACCAAATCAAATCACTGTGCATCTCAGTAACTTAAAGCAAACCGAAGTTTAACACTCCTCTATTGTCGCTGTATTTGGGAGCGTCTACCACCTGTGGGTGGCAGGTTTCTCTATTTTTACTTATGCTCCCTCACGTGCGGTTCCAGCATGCCCCATCCAAGCCTGTTTGGTTGATGAAAGTCTCCATGTCTTTGTACCAGACTTACCCTCTTCCCTCTGGAAACACATTCATCCTTCAAAAACAATGACAAACAAACACATAGATACAAAGATTGAAGTGGTGGTTACCAGAGGGAAAGGGGCGAGGGAGGAGGGCGAAAGGGTGTGTGGCACCTGTGTGTGGTGATGGATTCTAATTAGTCGTTGAGTGGTGAACATTATGTAATCTACACAGAAATTGAAATATCACGATGTATACCTGAAATTTATATAATGTTATAAACTAATGTTACCACAATAAAAACAAAAAAGAAAAGTCAAATCAATTCTTCCAAAAATATGAACCAGTTTTGTCAATTTGCATGCAAAAATTAAAGGAAAATGGTTTTTGTGTATCCAATTCAGTTACTGAAAAGCTTTTATGTATGTGGGAAGAACTTGGATATGTAAATCTACTTTTTCAACAATAAATCTTTATGAAATCTAAACACAGATCAAGGGTTTCACATGAAAATTTAGTGTCTGAATTAAGATGTTCCATAAATGTAAGATACACATTTTAATGTTGATTAAATGTAAAATGCTCATTAAAAAAAATAAACAGAATAAAATAAAATCCAACTCAGTTACCGCCTTAATTTATTCTCTCTTGAGATTATTCTTGTTAAACTCCACACTAGAACTGAATATTTTCTTCATGTCACCTTCAGTTGTTTTGTACTGTTTCTATCGATGTAGGAGGATACATACATATTTATGGACTTTCTCCCATTACACTAGATCTTTTAATAACTAGGTTTCTACTAAGTCAAACTGCAACATTTGGCCATTTGTATTGATTTATACTTATACATACCTGATTCTATTTGTCTAAATAAATCACGAAAAGATTTCGATTACAGTTACTGTAGAGGTTTCTTGTAATGGTGATAATAACCATTTTAATGTTGATGTACCTATTTTTACATTTATTTAGCCCCTCTCCCAGAGCTACATTTTTCTTATCTTATTTCTATTAAACTGGACAGTTTTGGGGGGAAGAAGGAACTTCCACTGCTTTCTTAAAATTATTGCATAGCAGAATATAGTTCCCTGACAGCTTGTTTCAATGTTGGCATATACTTTGAAATCATTCAAGCATAAAGAAATTCTATAATCCTCATTCCCTACTTTTGTTTTGTTCCATTTTCTCCTTAATGGTCTCGGCGTCAAATAGAAGCAAGAAGAATTAAATTTCCTTAAATGATCCCTAATTTCTATTCCTTTTCCTTAGAAATATGTTAGTAAATGTTTTAAGTCTCAGAATCTCAAAATGCTGAAATTGACCATCAATTTCTATTTGATAAGCATCATTTTTTCCCTACAGTGTATTTTTATCAAATTTCTTGCTTCAGCCCAATATTCTTTAACTTGGAGCCAACTGAAATGGAAGATTGTTACCCTGTTCAACTCTACATGTCCCATGGTACTAAGGCAAGTGCTCTTCAAACGGGAACAAATCAGTCAATATTTGTTGAATTAAGTCATTAGACATATTGAACGAAAGGCTTACAGGCCCAAGACTCTTAAATTAATGTGAATATTTCTTCTGCAGTAGTTCTCTCATCCTGAAATTGATCTGTTTTCCCAGTTTTCTATTATAGCTCCCTATAGAACACACAATCAATCTAAAACGAATAGCACAGCCCAGCTGGGAAAAATTCTAGACAAACAGAACTCAAGGATTCACTATATACAGTGACAATTAACTAGCCATTCTCCTAACCCTTCTAAATCTTGATGTGTTAAAGTAGTAAAGTGTGTTTAGGTACAATTTAACTAAAAGTTCTCTTTTTTAAATCTCATCCCTTAGTTCTGCCTTAAAAGAAAGAAAATAGTCAAGTTTTGATGTTTATTCTCAGACTTGATCATCGTATGATTTCATGTATTTTTTATTGTTCATTTGCTGGAATAAAGAGAGGAAAATTTTATTCCTTGGGATGAAATAATTTCTGCTGGAACAGAATTAGTTTTCTTATTCAAATCTTTTAGTACTTTATGAGATTTAAAAACAATAAAAATCTGCACCTACATTTTTGTGGGACTAAAAAATATGAGTGAAACTGAACTGTGTTCATGGGGATCAAACAGGAAAAATCCATTTGACTCCATTAGCTTTGGGGTCCCAAGTGAGCACATAAAACATATTATACTTCCCTATCTGAAAACTTAACCAGAATCTCTCTATACAATGCCAAACATGTGGAATATGAACAACCCAATCAACATTCTGCATGATGCCAAACATCTGGATATTTGGAAACTTCCAGATGAATGAGTGCATTTTTCACTTTTCTTCTGAATTTTTTTGGCAGCAGCGTATGAACATAGCTAAATGTGGCACTTTTGATTGTGTTGTTACTTTCAGATATCGGATTCCAAAATATCTTAAAAGTTCTAACCCTTCAATATCCAAAGAAAATCTATTTAGCGTGCAGTCTTTCTTGATTCATTTTGATAAAGAATTTATATTGAACAGTTATAATGGCAAAACATCAGGGTTATTAAAGGAATTTGTAGGTCAATTCAACAGATTTTAGAGAGCAGAGTATTAATGTTCTGCTTTCCAGGGAAAATATCTATATTGAGATCATCTGTCTTAAGCTTCCTATGTACCCCGTTTTTAACTCATCACATTGTTGGGCCTATTCCCTATGCCTTCCCTTGCTGTCTAAGATGTTTATTCAGGAGGGATTTGGGAAACGAAAATACTTTGTGACTGGGAGCCGAAAAATGAAGAAGATAAGAGTCTGACGTCCAGGGGCCAAAATGGGCAAAGCTTTGGCAACAGCCTGAGAAGCAGGGGGAACAATTGAGATCCAAGTGCAAGCAGGAGATGCTCATTTAGGGAAATCCAAAAGGATGGAGGATACCCTCCCCCAACACAAGGACTACGTGGAAACCCTTTGGGAATTCAGACCAACTCCAAGAAAAGAAGAGACTAGGGTCAATGGCTGGAAATTTCTAAACTGCTACCCTAATTCTGTTCCCTTTTCTCTTCTCTTACCTCTCCTTCTTCCTCTGTTTCTCCTGCCTCTTCCTCCTCTTCCTTGTCTTCTCCATCTTCTCCTCTTTCTCCTCCTCTTTGCTCTCTCTCCCTCATCCCCTCTTCTGTATATTCATGTCCTCAACTTTAAAAATGCAATCCACCACTCCACAAATAAAACCTTTTCATTTCATCCTACTCCTCTTGATAACCACCGTTCCATCTCTCCTTTCTTCCCAGCCAAGTTCTCTAAACTCTCAGGCTCCTATAAGCACTCTACCGCCTATCCAGAAGACACTCCTTTACTCCCTGCAGGCCAGCTTCTGCTCCTGTTATTCAGCTTATATCTTCCATTAACTTAATGAAGCTTAAGCTTCAGGACCCCCTCCCCTTTTTATTTTTTGTAAGTTTTATTTCCTCCTTTTCAATTTGTAGGAATTTTTTACTTTATTCATATTGGCTTACAGCATTATGTAAATTTCTGGTGTACATTATTATATTTCAGTTTGTGTATAGACTGCATCATGTTTACCACCAATAGTCTAGTTTTTATCCATCACCCTATGCACCCCTTCATCCCTTTCACTCTCTCCTCACTCCCTTCTCCTTCGGTAACCACTAACCTGTTCTCCTTACCTATGTGTTTGTTTATCTTCCCCATATGAGTGAAACCATATGGTATTTGTCTTCCTCCATCTGACTTACTTAGCTTAGCATAATACCCTTAAGATCCATCCATATTGTCACAGATGGCATGGTTTTGTTCTTTTTAAGGCTGAGTAGCATTCCATTGTATGTATATACCACATCTTCTTTATCCATTCATCCATTGAGGGGCACTTGGGTTGCTTCCACATTTTGCCTATTGTGAATAATGTGTCTGACATGAACATAGGGATGCGTGAATCTCTTTGAATTGTTGATTTCATGTTCTTTGTATAAATACCTGGTAGTAGACTAGCTGGATCATATGGTATTTCTATTTTTAATTTTTTGAGAAACCTTCATATTGTTTTCTGTAGTGGCTGCATCTTCTCCACATCCCTCCAACATTTGTTTATTTCTTGTCTTGTTACTTATAGCCATTCTGATAGGCATGAGGTAATATCTCATTGCAGTTTTGATTTGAATTTCCCTAATGATTAGTAATGTTGAACATCTTTTCATGGGCCTGCTGGCCATCTGTTTATCATCTTGGAAAAACATCTGTTCGTTTACTCTACCCATTTTTTGATCGAGTTGTTCATTTTTCTGTTGTTATGTGAATTCTTTATGTATTTTGGAAATTAATCCCTTGTCAGATGAGTGATATACAAATATTTTCTCCCAGTTGGTGGGTTGTCTTTTGGTTTTGTTGATGGTTTCCTTTGTTGTGCAAAAGCTTTTTGGTTTGATGTAGTCCCATTTGTTTATTTTTTCTTTTGTTTCCTTTGCCTGTGTAGACATGGTATTCAAAAAGATACTGCTAAGACCAATGTCAACGAGTGCACTGCCTATATTTTCTTCTAGGGGTTTTATGGTTTAGGTCCTACATTCAAGTCTTTAATCCATTTGGAGTTACTTTTGGAGTATGTTGTAAGATAATGGTCTACTTTCATTCTTTTGTATGTGGCTGCCCAGTTTTTGCAACACCACTTATTGAAGAGACTTTCCTTTCTCCAGTGTATGTTCTTGGCTCCTTTGTCAAAGATTAGCTGTCCGTAGAGTGCGGTTTTATTTGTGGGCTCTCAGTTCTGTTCCATTGATCTGTGTGTCTATTTTTATGCCAGTACCAGGCTGTTTTGATTACTATAGTTTTGTGATATAGTTTGAATTCAGGGATTATGATACCTCTAACTTCGTCCATTTTCCTCTGGATTGCTTTGGCTATTTGGGATCTTTTGTTGTTCCATACATATTTTAGGGTGGTTAGTTCTATTTCCAAGAAGAATGTCATTGGGATTCTGATTGGGATTGCACTGAATCTGTAGATTGCTTTAGGTAATATGGATATTTTAACTCAGTTTATTCTTCCAAACCATGAGCATGGGATATCTTTCCATTTCCTTATCTTCCTTGATTTCTTTCAATAACGCCTTATAGTTTTCAGTGTATAGGTCTTTCACCTCCTTGGTTAAATTTATTCCTAGGTATTTTATTCTTTCTGTTGCAATTGTAAATGGGGTTATATTCTTTTTTTTTAAGATTTTATTTTTTTCCTTTTTCTCCCCAAAGCCCCCCAGTACATAGTTGTATATTCTTCATTGTGGGTCCTTCTAGTTGTGGCATGTGGGATGCTGCCTCAGCATGGTTTGATAAGCCGTGCCATGTCTGTGCCCAGGATTCGAACCAACGAAATACTGGGCCGCCTGCAGCAGAGCACACGAACTTAACCACTTGGCCATGGGGCCAGCCCCAAGGGATTATATTCTTGATTTCTGTTTCTCCCAGTTTGTTATTAGTATATAGAAATGCAACTGATTTTTATATGTTCATTTTGTATCCTGCAACTTTACTATATTTTTTGATTATTTCTAATATTTTTTTGGTGGCTTGTTCAGGGTTTTCTATGTACAGAATCATGTCATCTGCAAATAATGAGAGTTTCACTTCTTCCTTTCCAGTTTGGATCCCTTTTAGCTCTTTTTATTGCCTAATTGTGCTGGCTAAAACTTCGAGTATTATGTTAAATAAGAGTGGTGAAAGTGGGCATCCTTGTCTTGTTCCTGTTCTCAGAGGAATGCCTTTTAGTTTTTCACTGTTGAAGTTGATGTTGGCTGTGGGTTTGTCATATATGGCTTTGTTATGTAGAGGTACTTTCCTTCTATACCCATTTTATTGATAGTTTTTATCATAAATGGATGTTGCCTCTTGTCAAATGCTTTCTCTGCATCTATTGAGATAACGATATGATTTTTATTCTTCATTTTGTTAATGGAGTGTATTACATTAATTGATTTGCAGATGTTGAACCATCCCTTCAACCCTGGAATAAACCCCACTTGATCATGGTGTACAATCCTTTTAATGTATTGATATTCAGTTTGCTAACATTTTGTTGAGGATTTTTGTATTTATGTTCATCAGTGATATTAGCCTGTAATTTTCTTTTTTGTGTGTGTTATCCTAGTCTGGTTTTGATACCAAGGCAATATTGGCCTTGTAGAATGAGTTAAGAAGCTTCCTCTCCTCTTCAATATTTTGGAAGAGTTTGAGAAGGATAGGTATTAAGTCTTCTTAGAATGTTTGGTAGAATTCACTGGGGAAGCCATCTAGTCCTGGAATTTTGTTTTTTGGGAAGTTATTGATTACCATTTCAATCTCTTTAATTGTGATTGGTCTAGTCAGATTCTCTAGTTCTTCTTAATTCAGTTTTAAGAGGTTGTTAGATTTTAAGATTTTATCCATTTCTTCTGTTATCCAGTTTGTTGGTGTACAGCTTTTCATAATATTCCCTTATAGTCCTTTGTGTTTCTGTGGTGTCCACTGTAGTTTCTTTTCTTTCCTTTCTAATTTTATTTCTTTGAGTCTTCTCTCTTTTTTTATTACTCCAGCTAAGTGTCTGTCAATTTAGTTTTATCTTCTCAAAGAACCAGCTCTTAGTTTCATTGATCCTTTCTATTGTTTTTTCAGTCTCTGTTTCATTTATTTCTGCTCTGATTTTTATTCTTTCCTTCCTTCTACTTTGAATTTGGCCCTTGTTCTTCTTTTTCTAGTTCTCTTAGGTACAGGTAAGCTTGTTTATTTGATATTTTTCTTGTTTGTTGAGGATAGCCTGTATTACTATATATTTTCCTCTCAGTATCACTTTTGCTGTCTCCCATAAGTTTTGGTATGTTGTGTTTTCATTTTCATTTGTCTCTAGGTATTTTTTGATATCTCTTTTGAATTCTTCATTGATCCAATAGTTGTTCAGTAGCATGTTGTTTAGTTTCCACGTATTTGTGGCTTTTCTAGCTTTTTATTTAGAGTTGAATTCTAGTTTCATAGCATTGTGGTCAGAAAAGATGCTTCACATGATTTCAATCTGCTTAAGTTTATTGAGGCTTGCTTTGTTTCCCAACATATGGTCTATCTTTGAGAGTGTTCCATGTGCACTTTAGAAGAACTTGTTTTCTGCTCCTTTTGGGTGGAATTTTCTATACATATATTTATTAAGTCCATCTGGTGTAGTATTTCATTTAAGGCCACTGTTTCCTTGTTGACATGGATGATTTATCCAGTGACATAGTGGGGTGTTAAGGTCCCCTACTGCTATTGTGTTGCTGTCGATTTCTCCTTTTAGGTATGTTAATAGTTGCTTTAAATAATTTGGTGCTCCTATGTTACATGCATATATATTAATAAGTGTTATGTCTTCTTGGTGGAATGTCCCTTTTATCTTATATAATACCCATCTTTGTCTCTCATTGCCTTTTTAATCTAGAAGTCTGCTTTGTCTGATAGAAGCTTGGCAACACCAACTTTTTCTTGCATGCCATTTACTTGGAATATCCTCTTCCATCCCTTCACTCTGAGGCTATGTTTGTCTTTAGAGCTGAGATATGTTGCTTGGAGGCAACATAGTCTTAGGTCTTGTTTTTTAATCCATCCAGCCCCTTGTGACTTTTGATTGGGAAATTCAATCCATTTACATTTAGAGGGATTATTCATATACGAAGGCATAATATTGCCATTTTGTCTTTTATTTTCCAGTTATTCTATATTTTTATTGTTTCTTTTCACTTGTATTTCTGTCTGCCATTTCAGTTGGTGGTTCTCTGTGATGGTTTTCTCAGTGTTCTCTTTACTTATGATTTGTGACTCTCCTCTGATTTTTTATTTTGTGGTTACCATGAGGTTTTTGTAAAAGATCTCATAGATAAGGTGGTCCATTTTCTGATAGCCTCTTATCTCCATTAGCCTATGCAGGTTCCATCCCATTCCTCTTCTCTTTCTGTTTTTGTTTTCACAAATTATTCTTTTTTGTCTTGTGAGTTAGTGACTAAATTGAAGTGTTCACAGTTGTTTTGGATATTTTCTTTTCCTTTCTCCTTTATTTTGTAATTTACTGTTTGCTAACCTATTCTGATCTAAAGCTGCAATTTTCTGATTGTTGTCTATTTATCTCCTTGCTCAGAGCTTTGTAAACTTTTGCCTTTTTGTTTCAGGTAGGAAGGCTCCCTTCACCATTTCTTGTAAGGCATGTAGAGCGGCAATGAACTACCTCAGCTTTTGTTTGTCTGGGAAAGTTTTTATTTCTCTGTCAGATCCAAAAGATAATTTCACTGGATAGAGTATTCTTGGATGATAGTTTTTGTCTTTCAGTATTTTGAATATATTATTCCACTCTCTCTTAGTCTGTAAGGTTTCTGCTGAGAAATCCACTGAAAGCCTTATGGCGGTTGCTTTGTAGGTTATTTTCTTCTCTCTTACTGCTCTTAATATTTTTTCTTTGTCAATGACTTTTGACAGTTTTACTATTAAATGCTTGGAGAAGGTCTTTTTGCATTGATGTAATTAGGAGTTCTATTAGCTTCATGTATTTGAATGTCTAGTTCTTTCCCTAGGTTTGGGAAGTTCTCAGCTATTATTTCTTTGAATAATCTCTCTGCTCCTTTCTCCTTCCTTTCTCCCTCTGGAATACCCACAATCCTTATGTTACATTTCCTAATTTAGTCAGATATTTCTCAAAGAATTTCTTCATTTTTTAAAAATCTTAGTTCTTTCTCCTCCTTCCCCTGAATCAATGTTAGGTTTCTATCTCTGATCTCACTAATTCTCTCTTCCATAAGGTCTGCTCTATTTTTTATGCTTTCTACATTATTTTTTATGTCATTAATTGTGTTCCTCATATCCAGAGTTTCTGTTTGGCTTTTTTTTTTTTTTTAGAGCTTCAATCTCTTTGGTGAAGTAGTCCTTCTGTTCATTAATTTTATTCCTAAGCTCATTGAACTGTCTTTCTGAGTTTTTTTGTAACTCATTGAGTTTCTTTATGACAGCTATTTTGAATTCTCTGTCAGTTAGATTGTAATCTTCTGTGACTTCAGGTTTGGTTTCTGAAGAGTTGTCATTTTCTTTCTTTTCTGCAGTGTTACTGTAGTTCTTCATGGTGTTTGATGAATTGATCCTCTACCAGGATATTTGTGGTGATAATCACCTTTTCTTATTTGGGTACAGCTTTGGTTACTTTGGTTCTGAGCTGCTTCTGATTATATTTGAGAGCCTGCACTTTCTACCCTCCACTGCCTCAGCAGAAGCATTGTCAGTGCCTTCCTTGTGCTGCTTGTGCCTTTGGGGTTACTGGTACCTTGCTGCTTTGATGTCGCTGCAGTCTCTGGTGATGCCACTTCTGCTGCTTCTGGGGTCACCTGGGTCTCATGTTCCTCCACTGGCTCTCTCTGGGCTTGGAAGCTGCTGTCCCATGCACCACCAGTGCTGCTGTTTCCGGGTTGTCATAGGGTGCTGATTTCACAGGTGTCACTGTTGCTGGCAGGGACCCAGGGATCCAGGAACTTGTATGCAGCCCTGTTGCTGTTGGAGCTGGTGTCAGGGTTGCCACCACTGGGGGCTGGGTCACTGGTTCTGCTGTGGTTCCTAATGCTTCTGGTTGTAAATTCCACCTGCCACCACTGGGTGGGGGAGGCAGGGGCTGTTTTTTCTGCTCCTGCTCTAGCTGCTTGCAGCTGTGCCAGTTGGGCTTCTGCTGCTGACATGCTCTGCCAACTATTGCCCAGGCCGGGCTCATTCATGTGCCTGGGGCCACTGCTGCTCTGTGGGCCTTTGCACACAGGCCAGGCTGCCCCTACTTCTATTCACAGTCACACAGGCCACTGTGTGAAGATCTGCACCCTGGATTGTTGCCACTGGGGGAGGAGGGGCCAGTCCCCTAGTTCCACTGCTTCCTGGAGGTCCAGTGCACCACCTTCAGAAGTGTAGTTTCATGGATCTCTCAGGCATCCTGTTGTGCTGTGTAGGGGCTCCTCTGTTGGTCAATAGATGTCTGTTTGTTTGTTACCTAGAGGGGAGAGAAAAAGGGAACAACTCACTCTACCAGGATGCTGATGTCACTCCCAGGATGCCCCCTCTCTTAAATATACCTTTTATCCAAGACTCTGGAAGTGGCCCTAATAACGTGTTCACATAGACATATGTTTTCGTAAAATGTGAAACATGACATGAAGTTCAGAGCCTGAGGTTGTATTGCATTATGGCACCATTGCATTATGGCACTGACACCAGAAATATATTAGCATGGAGGAGATTAAGATTTGAAAGGTGCAGAGCCAGAAACTAGTCTGTGGAAAGTTACAAATAGAAGATTCAATTTTCACTGATACTTGGTCAAAATGAATGTTCTCTCTTCTCAAAAAGTACTTGATCAGTAAAACGCATACAATTATAAATGCACTATATATTTTTTCCTTTTTAATGGAGATTATAATGAATGAAATTAATCAGAATTCCCACTTGTAGGATACACAGCTATAGCATGGCTACAAATAGCTAATATGTCTGTGTTTGAATTAACATGATTTATGCACTTGAGATTATTAGATGACATCTTAGCATACCTGATACCTCTTGTCCTGATAGAAGACTGGATAAGTTCTGCTCAAAGCTACACATAAATTTCCACCAACACTGAGAAATTGACTAAAGAAACAAGTGTTCCAAAGAAAACATTTCTATACATGTTCATTAGGAAGTCACTCAATGGTAGCACAAGAGTAATTTACTCACAATTGTGTGGTTTAATACAATGTAATGACAATTTTTAAATACATTTGAATAACTCGAGCATGTTTTTATTTCAGATTAATTTTGTACATTTTTCATAATTATTGGTAATATTAAAAATCAAATATGATCTGAAGAAGTATGCTAGTAGAAGCCAAACATGTAAACAAAAATAAAGAAAGTGAGTAGAAGCGGCAAACTGTCTTTAAAGTTTGAGATAATTACAACATTTTTAAATTATAAATAGTTGTTATTTCTTTTCTTGTTCTAAATAAATATTCCCTTTGTCCCTAATTTTGTATTTATGATTTTGCATTCTTTTTCTTAGATAAATTTCCCAAATCATATTAGTTTCAGATTCCACAAACCCTGTATTTACCCCTGACCTCGTTAGTATTGTAGCATTTCACAAATTAACATCTGAGAAGCTCCCGCCTCAGAATCACCTGGGATGCTTGTCAAAATGCAGAGTCTGGACCCAACTCTACATCTACAGAATCAGCACCTACATAGGTAGTTCTGGGACTTGCATCGTTAACAAGGTCCGTGTGTGATTCTTATGTGTATCCAAGATTGAGAGATGCTGCTCTTTTAGAAGCGTTTTCTTGAAAATGTCTAATAATCAACCAACCCTATTTTTCTAGGTCTCATCCTCCTCATGATTGCCATTACATGTGACACTCTTGAAGCTCTGTTTTTTGTGAAAAGTAGAGCTTGTTCAAGTTATTTATGGTACTTTCCTGATTTTTTTCTCCTACGTCTTTTGAACTGCCATCCCCTAAGTGTTGGCATATCACACAAGTTTCTGATCTTAACCCTCCAATTTATCAACATTGTTTTGCTCCGTTAGTGAACCAATTCACTATCAGATCTAGTTATCACGTATGTTAGTTTCCTGGGGCTGCCATAACAAATTACCACAAACTGGGCGCCTTGAGACAATCAAAATTTATTGTCTCACAGTCACAGTTCTGGAGGCCAAAAGTCTGAAATCAAGGTGTCAGCAAGGTGTCTGCAGGCTCTGAAGAATTTGCTAAATGCTTCTCTCCTACATTCTGGTGGCTCCTAGCAACTCTTAGTGTTCCTTGGCTTATAAGATGCATCAGTTCAATCTCTGCATCCATCTTCACATGGCCTTCTCCCCTGTATGTGTTATCTAACTTTCCCTCTTCTTATAAGGACACAAGTTATATTGGATTTGAGACCACCCTAATCGATTACATCTATACTTGATTACATCTGCAAAGACCTTATTTCCAAATAAAGTCATATTTGCAGGTTCCAGCTAGATGTGAGTTTTGGGGGGGACACTACTCAACCCAGTACACCACCTCTATGCACACGGTTCCCTACAACTTGAGAACTAGTCTTTGAAATGTCCCAATATCCCATTAAACTCAAAATGAACCAAACTCACTTCATCAAACTATCTTCTCCTTTCCATTCACCCTATAGAACAACCCGAGTAGTGGATGGACCTTGCACTTCTTCCTCACTTAGGCCCTGTCTATCCCAGTATGGTCAGATCAAACTAGAACTTTCATTCTACTCCACTGACAAAGCATGTCCATGTAACTATGCCGTGGGGCCAACCACTGTAAACACTGTCCTCACTCTGCATGTTTCATTCATAATGGCCTCTCGAAGTTAGGTTGAGTGCTGTGGTCTTGGAATAATTTAGTCATTGTCACTTACTATTAACTTAAAGAAAACCACTGCACCACAGGGCTGGCCTCAATTAGTTGAGTTCCCGTGCTCCGCTTCAGCAGCCTGCGGTTTGCCAGTTGAGATCCCGGGCATGGACCTATGCACTGCTTATCAAGCCATGCTGTGGCAGGCATCCCACATACAAAATGGAGGAAGATGGTCACAGATGTTAGCTCAGGGCCAATCTTCCTCAGCAAAAGAGGAGGATTGGTAGTAGATGTTAGCTCAGGGCTAATCTTCCTGAAAAAAAAAGAAAACTAATATTTCAATGTTATAAAGTAACTTAATCCGCACTGTGATTAAATTGCTAAAGTACAGTTTATTCGTTTGAATTCACCATCTCCAGCAGTTTGCAATGGGTTAATAGAGTTATTTAAGACAAATAGAAGCACATGATGTCAATATTGTATTTATCATATCCCCTTAAAACTGTAGGGTTATCCTCAACTCCATGTTTCTGGGGTAACAATAGGAGCTCATTTAGGGACAGTGAAGAGTTACTCTTTAAAAATAAAAATAGATGTTATCAATTGAAGAAGGAATTATCATAATTCAAATAAGTAGCATCCTACTTCCAAGGACTACAGAGTATTTTACAGATTATCTGGCGGGAATCATTATTACATGTTTGGAAAAATAAGACTGATGGCTTAAGATATTTGTTTCTGATCACTGAGTTATAGTGCCTTTTAGCTGAAACACTACTCAGAATCAAAGTGAATCTGAGTAATTGTGGTCATTCTCTCAACATTTTTGTCAATTGCCAAGTAGCCATAAATTTCCCCTGAGTCTCCTTTGGAAAAGAGATAAAATAGAAATCTCTATGAAATTCTTTAAATGTTCTTTGTTAAAAAACAAAGGAGTTTAACGTGTATTTATATATTCTCCTCTTTCTATCAAGCAGAATATTGTAACTACATCCTTGATTATTACATCTGTTGAAACAAGGCTTATTCTCCCTGAACGAATTGTATAATGTGATAAATTGCTTGAAACAATATGATAACATTCTGAAATCATCTTTTTCTTTCCCTCTATACAAATAGAGAGAGAGAATTTAAAAGGAAAAATGGAATTATCCAAGATTACATGACTGAATTTTAGTTCAAATTCAAAGTACTCAGGCCTTTAATTTTGTGGTTGAATAGGTGTTCCTTATAAAGCATTCTACATCTAAGCAGCAATATTCCAAGCAATGACAAAGAGTGACAAGGTCATTTATTGCTCACAATATTTGAAAAGGGATATTTGCACAGATGAGTAAAATGGATGTGGGCTCATCAGAGTTTATTTTGAAATAGTCTGTGGAAAGAGCGCAGGTTTCTGTCACTCGCTTAGAAATTATTCTTTCAGAAACTTGCCAGTTGACTTTTTTTAAAGGTAATTTAAGAGCCAGAAAGGGGTCTTGAATACAATTTTAAGACATAAAGAAGAATTACAGCATAGATTTACAATGAACAAATTGTCCTGGGCTCCCAGATTGTGCTATTTGCAGTTCGAACACAGAAGCAGGGGGTAGCCATATGGCATAAGCCACCCTTCTCCAATACGAAAAGTTATTAAATCTCCTGGAGTTGGCTAAAGAAAACCATAATTATTTTTAAATGGAAAAAAGCCACAAATTTCCTTTCTCTCTTCTTACAGACCATTTTCTTATCCCAAGTTACATATTTTCAACTTCATCACACATCAGAATGTTAGATCAAACCCCCATCCTAAGCATATTAAAATTCTTTCCTACCCTTTAACCTGTGGCACAAACAAGACTGCTATTTCAGTGTCATGATTATTTTAGAATTGCCTTGTGGTTTTCCTATCTGCTGTTTTTCGGTATAAATAAATAGGCACAATTGAGAAGAAATATACTATTCATTATAACCATCTGCAAGAAACAGCTAAGGCTGTGTTTCCTGTTTGTATCTATTAACATTTCCACAAAGCATCATTAGTGTTTCTCCACTATCTCTGATGAAGTGTCAGCACTATCCAAAGGAGACACTTAGAAGTGAAAGGGCCAAAGCAAGTTTTTCTAGGGGTCATGACCTAGTTTTCTCAATGCAGATCTTCATTTCATTTACTCTAACCTTACTGCTTCTCTGTACATGCACAATGAACAGTAAGTGGTAGGAAAATATTAAAATTGATTAAAAGTTATTCTATGTTTCTGGCAGAAATATTTTCCTAATTTAATGAAACCTCACTAGAACAGAATTGACTAGAGTATGGGCGTTTCAGGTACAAGAGAAACTGGTTTACAAAAAATTCCAGTATTGCCTCTTTATAGACCGGCCCTACCTACTCCTCTCCAATGACAGAATTATAATGCACTTCGAATTCGTTTCTTTGTATTTTGCAATGTTAAAAATTGCAATTGTACTGACTAGGGAATTAGAGTGTCAATATAAGACCTACAAAATGTCTGTCATTGGGGTGAAATACTAAAGTCACTAGTGAAATATTAACTAGAGGGGTTTAAGAATTGATCTCGGGAAGAGATTGTCTTGTTTCCTAATGACTATCACAGAGTAATTTCAGAAACTCTCTTTGAGAAACACTTAGATATTTAGGGCGAGCAGAGACTTGAATTTACTTTCTTATTTATAATCCCTAAATATATCCCGTTACCCTTTAATTTATCAGGAAGAATACCATCCTTGTGAACACATCTAGCAGCACACAGTCCCGGCTCTCCACTTAAAGAAGCACACCACATATGTAATAGTAGTTACTTAGTCTGCTATTCATTCACTGAGCTACGAATGTTTGAGGCTATAGAATGGTTTGCATAGTCATAGCACTTAGCACAGCTGAACACATAGTTATCAAATGAGAAATGTCTAAAAATGATACCTTAAAAAACAAAATTTTGAGAAATGCTGCACTGGGAAAGAGCTAAGAATATGGGACATAATTTCATGTATCACTCAGAAACTCTTTAAAGTTTGGACTCAGACAACTTGTGTCAATGAATAAATAGAAGCAATACTTAAAAATCATTAATTACATGTTAAATGAATGAATATTCTTTATGTGAATCATATACTCTACTTCACTGATATTTAGGGTCACATTTTTCCACATATTAACAATTGTGATATCAGGATGCATCTTACTATTGACGGCATGGTTAATTACTTGGTGGTATGTTTTCTATCTTAGTTGTACCTAAAAGAATACATAGTCTTATAATCAATAAATACTTAGTTTTGATGATGGACCTTCCTGTTTCATCTTTTAAATGCCCTCAGGTTGTTCTTAAGAAGATATACCTTGAATCTGAATGACATAGACTCATTTTTTTAATAGAGGGACTTACATAAGTTTATTTATCAATTTTAATTTTACCAAGAAAGGTGATTAAAAAATACATGCACCAATACTATCTTTTTCAAAAAGGATATTCTAAAAGCAAAAATATAGGAAGATCTTAATCTCAAAATTAAGGTAAATCCTTTGCTGTTAATAAATTTAGCTCTATAAAAAACTCATATTGTCCTTATTTTTCCCCTGTTACGATGCGGATTTGTGTCAATATATGGACTGGCATGTTGGAATAACATCCTGTGGGATCCTATGGTGCAAGCATTCTAACACTCCTTCGCAGCCCCATTCCTGTAGACAAGGAAAATTCAGAAGAAAGCATGGCAGCCATACTATCTAAAGAATGTGGAGACATTTCTAGAATACATTTCTCTTGATTTCAAAAAAAACATCTATCCCAGCTTCTATGAGAGGCAGAAGTATTTGATTTGATCTGGATAGTATCCACATGAACTAAACTTTATTCACATTGCTATTTTAGGGCCCGAAGCAATGGCTGAGCACTGGCCTTTTGTTGAGGTCAGTTTCATGTCTGATCTTCTCTCTGTTCGAATGTATCCCAAGCTGGCAGGGGAATGGGTTTGGTCATATTAACCTGTGAATCTTTTCTGTCTCTAAGATCTACAATCTAAAAATAGCTTGCTTCTGGCATTAACTCCTCACTTTGGCTCTTTCTCCTCGACCTGGCCCCTCTCTCCCACACCCAATGGAAGCCAAACCCAAGTTATGCAGACTTCTGGTCCACAAACTATACTTCCATTTCTGAGCCACCAACCCCAATCTTACTTGCTTTTTCTTTACTCTGAACTCCTCCCAGGTGAGCACATTTGGAAAGTGTTTAAATTCATTTCTCTAGTTGATATTTTGGAAACTTTTCCCTGCTCCAAATCTTATAAAAAAGTTTAACCACGGGCTCAAATGCCAAGTCAACATTTGTTAAATAACAGGACAAAAACCGAATTAGCTGATTAGCTCCAGTAATTCTTACTCACATACTATACTTAATACATATCTTGATTCCCAGGTTTGGTTGTAGAAGGAATTTTCCCTTAGGTCTTTAGAGTACTTTCTTATGCACGTGTTTTCTTCAGATGAGTAGAAATTAAGATAACAAAGATTGCCGACAAGGGAATGACCAGTATCATTTCGATCTAATTTCTCAATTAACATTTTGGTAGGCCTATGAAGGTAAAATTGTTGCTAGAAATGGGACTTCTTCAACTTTTAGAAAAAGATCAGACTCCATGCATCTATTATAATACTCTCATTTTACAGATGGGGAACTGAGAACAAGAAAGAGGAAATGGCTTGTCCCAAAACACATGAGGAGAGGAGAAAGAGTCAAACCTGGAATTAAAACATCTCTTGACTCCAATTTGGCTGTCTAGGGGAAAGTAAATACGAAACCTGCCTGAGTGGGGCCGGCCAGGTGGTGCAGGAGTTAAGTGCACACGTTCCGCTTTGGCTGCCTGGGGTTCGCTGGTTGGGATCCCTGACGCGGACATGGCACTGCTTGGCACGCCATGCTGTGGTAGGCATCCCACACAGAAAGTAGAGGAAGATGGGCACGGATGTTAGCTCAGGGCCAGTCTTCCTCAGAAAAAGGAGGAGGATTGGCAGCAGTTAGCTCAGGGCTAATCTTCCTCAAAAAAAAAAGTAAAAAAGAATTTTTAAAAAAAACCTGCCTGAGTCGTATGGAATAGTCATTACAAACATACAAAATTTTCAATACAAAGGCTACGGCCTTTAGTAAATTGAGTCTTTGCATCCCTAGTGAGTAGCACGGCACCTGACACACGATCAGTAATTAAGAAATCTTTGGCACTTGAATGAATGAATAATAGCTAATGTTTTTTGGGTTGTTCCAATATACTAGATTCTATGATAAATGCATTATATGTATTATCTTTTAATTTCACACAGCTTAAGTGGATAAAATCACTGTCCCTATTTCATTGATAATGATAAATTTCTACCAAAAAAACCTGTTGTCTTTTGAGATTTCCCAATGAAACATCCGGTTGAGCTGTGTTTATAGATGTACATCATCAAGTTTTTCAAATCTTTAGTTTTTTTCCAAGATTAACACTATTTTACACTAGCTCTATTCTCACTTCTCCCTCTAGAAGTAATAACAATTTATACTCTCTTAATGTCACAGCCAGACATTTTAGAAATGAGTGTCCTATGAACACTGAACCCTGTTACCTTATATTTGCCAGGTTAATACAAATAAAAGGCTATCCAAAAAAATAAAATGGAAGACAATCTTCATTGGGTTGGCATTAAACAGCGACTGTCTACATGGTCTAATTTCCTAGAAATTTTCTCTAGTCTAATTAATTTTTAAATGCTCCTTTCTGTCTTTGTTGTATTTGATTTATCAAAACACTAAAACAATAGGGACCATTGAAATAATTAAGTAAAGAATGAACCCTTTGATATGCTATGAACTGGTCTCTGTTAATCCTAAAATATACTTCAAAAACTCTACTCAGAGTACTGATTCCAGTAATGGCAGAGCGACTTGTATCAGATTAATCCTCCCAAATATGGTAATTTTAAATGAAGAACAAAATATTTTTTTTAAAAAACAACTATTTGACGGCACTATATAGTAACCAAAAGCAGGCAGAAACTGGAGGGGATTTGACCCTTGGAAGAAAGGAACTACATTGGATGAGATACACTTTTATACTGCTTTTTGCTTAGTGATATCCCCTGGGCTACAGAATGGAACAGCTGGATTCAATCAGAAAGTTGTAGTCTTATTGGCTTGTAGTGTCAGAGCATGGAATTTAAAGCTTCCAGAGAAACTGGAGATGAAGTGGGGAAAACCTGAAAGAGAGGAGGTCATAGAATAAAGAGCCTCAGAATCTATTCTTTAAAAAAAACTACATCACAAATCCTTGCCTGACTCCTGATCTGCACACGTGCAGGGAAGACAGAAAGCAATGATAGACAACATAAAGCTGAACAAATATTTCAGCTGCTACCAACCACAGGAAAGACAAAGTTTGAAGAATGAGTCCTACCAAGTTAGATGGGTTAGAAACACCTCAGGCTTTCCACTGAAACTCCAGAAAGATCACAGGTTGTGAGTAAAGTCTGGGTCCCCAAACTAAACCATTTACCATAAGACTAAGAACCAACCAAAGCAGATCTCCCCTAATAAAGTATGAAGGCAATCCACCACAATTCAGCATGATTAGTCAATAATTCAATTCCTGCCGGAACAAAAAGCAACACTCTGCCAAGGAAGATAACAGAATCCAGACTATCTACAACATATCATCAGTAATACCCAGTAGCAATCAAAAATTATAAAATATGTGAAGATACAAGAAAATATGACACAGTCAAAAGAAAAAGCAATCAATAGAAGCATATCCCAGATGGTAGAATTAACAGAGACAGCTATTATAAAGATGTGCAAAGTCATACATAAATATGTGCCAAACATAAGGAAAAGATTATTATAATTAGTGGACAAATGAAGATTATCAGAAGATACATTAAAAACTATAATAAATATCAAAATTGAATTTCTAGAGCTGAAAAGAATATGTGAAACAAAAATATCGACTACATGGGCCTAACAGAAGACTGAAGGTGGCAGAAAAATTGGTCTGTGAACCTGAACACAGTTAAGGGGAAATATCCAATCTGAAGAACAAAGAATAAATAGAGTGAAATAAAATGAATATTCAGTGACCTGTGGGAAAATATGACGTTCTTATTGGAATTCCATAAGTTAGAGAATTTCAGACAGAATACAATGTTGGAGGAAACAGCCAAAACATTTGTAAATTTAGGGAAAAATATTAAGTTACAAAGCCAAACAGTTCAGTGAGCCTCAAGCACAATATAAATAAAGAACAGCATACTAAGGTACATTAGAGTCAAATACTACAAAACAACTACAAAGAGAAAATCTTAAATGGAGCAAGAGGTAAAATGGCATGTTGCATATAGGATCACAGAGGATCACAGAGGTAGGAATGACTGCTATGTTGTCATAAGGAACAATGAAGGCCAGAAAAAAATGAACAATGTTTTTAAAATGCTGAAAGAAAAGAACTGTCCACCTAGATCCAGTGAAAATATCCTTCAGAAAGGAAAGTCAATTAAAGCTATGTTAAGATAAGAACTGAAAGAATTTGTCACCAATAGACCTACATTTGAAAAAAAAAAAGCAAAAGGAAGTTTTTCAGGTTAAAAGGAAATGACACCAGATGGAAACTCAAATCTACAGGAAGAAATGAAGAAATTCAAAATGGTAAATGCATACTCAAATTTTAAAAACTCTTTTTTTATTCTCTTAATTTCTTTCAATAAAAACTGACTGTTTTGTGTAAACTTACAACATTTAAAGTTGATATGTAACGTATGTACATATAAAATATATGACTGAAAGGAAGGGTCTAAATAGAATTATACTATTAAAAAGGTCTTACATTTTACAAGGAGTGGTACAATATTGACTCTAAGTAATCAGAGACAAGTTAAGGAAGCATTTGTAATCTCCAAAAAAAAGTAATACAAATAAGTATAGTTAAAGAAATAGAATAATTAAAATAGAATGCTAAAAATATTTGATTACACTGAGAGAAGGGAGAAAAGAATGAAGAGGAGAATCAAAAATAGATGTCTCAAAGAAATAAAAAATAGTAGACTCAAATCCAAGCATATCAATAATTACATTAAATGTAAATAGACTAAAGCCTCCAATTAAAAGACAGAGATTGCCAGACAAAAATGAAAAAGGCAAAATACCATGTGACACCTACAAGAGACACAGTTTATAGATAAGAACACAGTAAGGTTAAAAGCAAAAGGATGGAAAAAATATACCAGGCAAATGCAAAGCATCAGAAAATTGAAATGGCTATATCAGTATAGACAAAGTAGACATCAAGATATACCAGAGAAATGGGTGTGCCCAATACAGTGGTACAAATACTTTCTGAAACAAAAATTAAGAGACTAAAGGGACAGAAAAATTCACAATCAGATTTGGATACTTAATACCTCTCCGTCAGTAATTAATAGAACATCTAGAAAAAATAAAAATATAAAATATTTGAACAATACTATAAATGAATTTGATCTAATTAATATTTATAGAATTAAAACTACAACTGTAAAATATATACATTCTTTTTGAATACTTATAGGATATTCACAAAAATAGACTATGTCTTGGGACATGAAATAAGTACGAATAAACATCAAAAGACTGAAATCTTATAGAGCATATTCTCTGACAACAAAGGAATTAAATAAGAAATCAATAACAGTAAAATACATTTAAAAAACAAGTATTTGGAAGTTGAACAACATACATGTAAAAAACCACTGAATCAAAGAAAATATTTCAAACTGGATGCAGCTAAAGCAATATTTAAAAGAAAATGTATAATTTTTCAAGTCTTAATTTGAAAATGGAAAGTTCTAAAATTGTTGTAATTCATCAAAGTAACAGAATAAAGCAGAAAATCATAAAATCTTAATAGATGCAGAAAAGCATTTACACATTCATGACTTAAAAATTTTAAAACTCTTGGCAAACGAGGAATTTAAGGGAATTTATTCAATCTGAGTTATGTCAAAAAAATCTATAGCTAACATCATCTTAGAGGTGAGGTATTGAATACTTTTGCCCTGAGACTGAGAACTAGACAGTGATTTCCACTCTCTATACTTCTATTCAACATTGTACTTGAAGTTTTAACAAGAGCAATAGGCAAGAAAAACAAGTTCATTTCAACTGGAAAGGACAAAAAGGATTAAAATTTCTGCTCATAAAAATATAATTTAAAATATGAAAAGGCAATCCACACACTGAAAAAACTATTTGCATTACATATCTCTGACAAAGGAATTTAATCCAGAATATATAAAGAACTCCTACAAATAAAAAACAAAAGACAACCTAATTGTTAGAACGAGCAAAAGACACAAAAAACCACCTCACAAAAGATACTCATGTGGCCAACAAATAAATTAAAAGACACTCAAAATCATTAGTCATCAGAGAAATGCCAAGTAACCATAATTAAGTACCATTTCATACCCACTAGATTGGCTAAAATAAACAAGATTAACAAAAGATGCTGGTGAGACCATGGTGCAACTAGAACACTCATTTACTGCTGGTGAGATTGTAAATTCACATAAACCTTTGGAAAATTATTGGTAGTTTCTTCATAAATGCCAAGAGAAACAAAAACATATGTCCACAAAAAAACTTGAACAAGAATATAACCTAACAGCTCTTTTCGAAATAACCAAAATTTGTCCAAATTTCTATCAATAGGAGAACAGATAAGCAAATTGTGGCATGTTCGTATAATAAAATACGCCTTAGCAATAAAAAAGAGTGAAGTACTGGCACACAGAATAGCATGAATAAACCTTAAAAATATTACGTGGAGCAGAAGTCAGACATAAAAGAGGACATACTATACATCCATGAATGCAAAATTCACAAATAGGCAAAACAAACCTATAGTAAAAGAAATCAGAACGGTGGTTGCCTACGAGATGTAATGATTGACTGGGAGATTTCTAGAGTGATGGAATTGTTTTATAACTTGGGATAGTGGTTACATTTATCAAAACTCATTGAACTGTACTTGTAAGATCTGTGCATTTCACAGACATAAATTTTACCTCCGTTACAAAAATGTAAGAAAGAAAAATATGCTCCAAATTATTTAGGAAAATAATACTTTCCCCAAACAGATAATATCTTTAATTTATTACTACACAGATTTTTGCTCAAACATAAAAGCAGAAATAATAGAACAATTAATTCCATTTCCCCATTTCTCAGCTTCAACGTTACGAACTTTATGAATCTCATGAACCTGCTTTGTTAATGAGAAAGACATACTGGCAACTGGAACAAAATTATTGACTAAATTAAACACAGTAACTGGAAGAAACAAGGCAAAAAGAGCTTTATAAAATTTTGATGTGTTTCACTCCTATAATAGTTACCTCATTCTACCTTGTACTTGTTATTAATTGACACTTTAATTTCCTACAAGGGATAATTAAATTCTTGAAGGCGGGATTCTTCTCTGGTCCGTTTTTTGTTTTTTTTTTGTTTTTTTTTTTTTGCATTCCAGCTAATCTTTTATTTAGGAAGGTGAAAGAAGGCCCATGTAGAAAGGTTATATTTTTTTAATGTACAATTCACTGGTTTTTAGTATGTTCATAAGTTTGTGCTACCATCACCACTAATTCCAGAACATATTCCCCAAAAATTCCACTGCTCGTTAACAGTCACTCCTCGTTTTCCCCTTCTCCCAGGCCCTTGCTACCACTAATCTACTTTCTGTGTCTATGGATTTGCCTATTCTTGACATTTCATATGAATGGAACCATGCAATATGTGGTTCTTTGTGTCTGACTTCTTTTACTCAGCATAATGCTTTCAAGGTTTGTCCATGTTGTAGTATATATCACTACTTCGTTCTATTTTGTGACTGAATAATATTCCATTTATATGGATATACTACATTTATTTATTTACATATTATATGCTCATGGTAAATGCTCAACACACACTACCTTTCATCTTCATTTTTTTTTTAAGATTTTATTTTTTTTCCTTTTTCTCCCCAAAGCCCCCCAGTACATAGTTGTATATTCTTCGTTGTGGGTCCCTCCAGTTGTGGCACGTGGGATGCCGCCTCAGCGTGGCCTGACGAGCAGTGCCACGTCCGCGCCCAGGATTCGAACCAATGAAACACTGGGCCGCCTGCAGCTGAGCAGGTGAACCTAACCAGTTGGCCACGGGGCCAGCCCCCCTTTCATCTTCATTTTTTAAGCAAAAGAGAAATTTTAAACCTTTTCTAAAATTGTGACAAAGAAAGTGGGATTTCACTTTGATCTTTAAAGCAGGTGCTTTCATGTCCATTTCAGGGGGGTTTGTATTACAAGCTAAACTGTTGCCAAGAGAAGATTCCTCTCAATAGTTTCTCACAAAGGATGCTTTACGGTCTAAACAAATAGATACTTCCTGTTCTCTGGCCTGGTCTCCAGCATCTATCACAGACAGTTCAGCCTTTCTACATTACAAATTCCAGATCCCTGGACTTTTTGAGCAACCAAAAAGTGCATCAAAATAGAGAAAGAAACAGATTGATTTTTTTTCCATTGCTTTATTGTTTCTTTGCCGATCAAGTTACCCTAGGAAATTCTGATGAGAGCTTGTTCCATGCTATTTACATGCTAAAGTATAAAGGGAAAAGAAATTACTTTCT
The DNA here is from genome assembly GCF_021613505.1 of Equus quagga. NCBI lineage: Eukaryota > Metazoa > Chordata > Mammalia > Perissodactyla > Equidae > Equus > Equus quagga. The sequence goes on along the minus strand of NC_060282.1, from coordinate 71,312,770 downwards.
TAAAAGTCTCCAGAACCTTGATGTTGCAATCATCTCTCTTAATCCACAGCTTGGATCACAATCTTGCAATAGTAACCAAGCTGTCCAGCATGGGAACGGCAGGAGCTTATTTCAGTCATCCGAGTCGGGAGGGATTGCCATTTTGTTGAACATATTTATTTGAAATGTGAAGTTTTCTTGAATCTAAAGACCAACGTCTTAAAAGGGTAACTGGTTGAAAATTCCTTTTAAATTCTTTCCGAATACCTCTGCTTCACTCAACACGAGTGAATGTGGCACTCGTTCAGATTTCAAGATGAAAAGACTCTAACTCAAGACTCTCTTTGCTTGAGAATAGTATCCGATTTGATGTCTTCTCAAACTATAATCTGCAGTGACCTTAAAGTATTTTTATCTACTTGTATAATGTTAAATTTTCAGGAATTGTATCAAATGATATATTTTCTTGGCTACATTTTTTTTCAATCAATTTAGAGAAAGTAAAAATAAAAGGGCAAATTCTCCATTGACTAGAACGACGGAGAAAATTTTATAGGTCTTTTTTTTTTTAAGTGGTGTATAAATTAGCATTATATACAAAATCAAGACCTGGATGAAACTAGAAATAATTTAAAACAAATCTGGTTTTATATAGATAAGAATGTGGACTATTCAACCGCAGAAATGATAACATATTTCTTTAGGATGCTAGTACTGCCTTTGACTATAGTAATACTAGGACATTGTAAAGGGACTGCTAAAAAACTCCCAAGCTAAATATGTTAGTTCTTAAATAGACATACAATTTGCAAAAGAAACAAAGCAAACATTTACTTATTGATCTTGATTCGGTAAAGAAGATTGTAAGAGATGCAACAGTACCAACAATTAACTTTACAATAAGTATTTAGCCCATATATTCTAGATTATTCTATTTCCTTCTTTCAAATTTTAGAAACAGGGTGAAGCATGATTCTGATACGTTGCCTGGAAGCCAAGGATAGAATTAGATTACTTTTGGATGCCCTTCCAACTCTATGAGTCTATGATTCATTGCAGCTTAATGTGGATCCTCAAAAGACTCACTTGTTGACTAAGACGTTGAACTTGACACCCTCAAAATACACAAAGGAAAACAAAAGAAAATTTGCTATGACACAAAAGAGAAATTTGCCAAAGTATGTCAGTTCTCTGGGAAATCCTGGAACCCCAGAATCAAACTAATAGGTTTATTATTCCTTGACTAGAAATAATAAATTATGGTTTCTGATAAGAGTGAGCAATAGAAGCCTTTTAAAAACTGAGAAATTAGAATATATATTTATCCTTTAAGTATGTTCTCACTGATTTCCAATCCTTAGCACTAATCTAATTTACAGTCTATCTAAGAATTGTCCTACTTTTGGTGTTAAAGAAGAAATTCCATTCATCTAAAATGGAATGTTTAGCACTTTTAATTTAAAATAGCTATTTGGCTGACTTTTTCTCTTATTATGTAGATCTGGAAATTTTACAGATCTTTAGTTGAAATAAATGTAACCAAAATTCAAGTCTGAACTTATTTAGTTGTATAATCATCATTTTCTAATTCTTCTGTTTAATTCTTACCCCACTAACTGATCACAGCTGTTAGCATTGGCTCACTGATAACTCCTTCTGAACTTGTAATGCTCTAGAACTCAAAGGAGGAGTTGAAGAAGTACTGACAGCCCAGAGTTTTCATGTAGACTTCATCCCTAATCTCAAGAAATTTTCAGGCAATTTTATGCAAAAAACTGGACTATGCTAAATGCCACACATTTTCTCTATGCTTAATGTATCTTTACTTAAAGGTGAAAATAGCCTTGTGTCAGCGAGGGATGGGGGAGGGGTGTGTGTGTGTGTCTAAGCGTATATGTGTCAGGTAAAAATCTCTGACTATAAACTTAAGAATGCAAGAAATGTAAATTTCTTTATTTTTTCTACAATTAAATTTCATTTCTATTTTAAGGCCCATTTCCCTAGAGACAGGAAATTTGATCCTGATCAATTCAAGTTCCAATCCCCTAATGAACCCCTAAATTATCTGAACTTTAATCGCTTCCTTTAAAACATAGGAGGGTTTGACTCACTCTTAAAAGGCCCTTCTAGGTCTGGCATTCTAATACTGTCACAGGTAACCCTCGGAACACTTTCTGGTGCTGACGAGAGGACATTTTCCGTGGACACTACCACCATCACTACATGGAGATATAAAATTATCTGAAGTCACTTCACTTTTAACCTTCATTGCAATTGACAGTTTCTCACCTTGGGTGTAAAATAGGTTCTAAATGCAAGACCTTTATCGAAAGTGTGAAAGGAAGGTATATCTATAATTTCATTTAGTTAGACTAAGCAGATTTTTTTAAAAAGACATTTGATTTTAAAGTTTAGGAGGGGTATAATACGTTCAGAGGGAAGAAGAAGAAACATAACAATGTGTATGACTTTAGTCCACATATACTCAGGAATCAAGAATGTGGGGAATTGTAGAAATCAAGGGGGGAAAGCAGTTCAAATAAAAAAGAGTATTTCTATGTGGCAAATTGTCCCTGAGGTTGAATAAAATGAAAATAGAAAAATGTCTACTGGTGACTCTGGTGATGGTGCTGTTAATGGTGGGAGGGAAAGGCAAGGTTGAAGTAGGTAAAGGAAACTTATGACTGAAAATGAGGAGAGAAAGAAGTTTGAATGTAACAGGCTGAGAAAGAACAGCTGGAGGGAAGCTGTGCAAATGGCTGAAATTTGGACATACTTAAATGTGGATGGGGATAGATGGGGGAAGGTTGTGAGAAGGGGCATAAGTGACAGAATGGTGAAGAAAGCGAGTCCAGAATATCAAGAAAAGAATGACTGAGAAAGCTTTCCAGCCTGCAGGGGAAATCACAGTAGTTAATCCTATGGCTGTGGTAAATCCTAAAGGATAAACTCTAGGTGTTTCAATTTTATAGGCCAACCACATTTAAAAAGAAATAGACGATCCAGATAGAGTTGCCAACTTTTTTAATTTATCCAAGACATTTTTTCTTTACTGGGTCAAGTATTCTTGGTTGCCAGTTTCTCTCTTTGAGCGCTTTGACTATATCATCCCCTTCTCACCTGGCCTGCAAGCTCTCTGCTAAGAAATCTGCTGATATCTTTCTGGACATTCCCTTGTATGAGAGAAATTTCTTGCCTATTGCTGCTTTTAAAATTCTCTCTTTGTCTTTGATTTTAGACAGTTTTCTTAGAATTTGTCTTGGAGAGGATCATTTTGGATTGAAATTTGGGGATGACATTAGCTTCATGAACTTGGATGTCCAAATCTCTCCCCAGACTTGGGAAGTTCTCAGCCATTATTTCTTCTAATAAGCTTTCTGCCCCTTTCTCCCTCTCTTCTCTTTCTGGGATTCCAATGATGCATACGTTGTTTCTCTTGATGGTATACCATGAGTTTTGTAGACTCTCTTCATTCCTTTTCATTCTCTTTTTCTTTTTCCTCCTCTCATTGGATAATTTCAATTGATATGCCTTCTACCTCACTGATTCTTTCTTCTGCTTGGTCAAGTCTGTTGTTGAAGCTCTCTGTTTAATTCCTCAGTTTAGTCACTGAGTTATTCAGCTCCAGAATTTCTCTTTAGTTCTTATTCATGTTTTTATCTATCCCTTCACTGCACTTCTCAATTCATTCTTGTATTGTTTTCCTGATATCATTAAATTGTTTATCTGTGCTCTCTTCTAGCTCTCTGGCAATCTTTAGAACAATTATTTTGAATTCTTTATTAGGAAATTCCTGGATCTCCATTTCTTTAGGGCCAGATACTGGAGGTTTACTGTATTCCTTTGGTGGAGTTATGTTTCCCTGATTCTTCATGATCCCTGTAGCCTTAGATATCTGCACAGTTGAAGAAGCAGTCACTTCTTCCAGACTTTATGAACTGATTTCAGTAAAGGAAGACTTTCACCTACAGGCGGTGGCATACAGAAGTGTGTTCTGATCCCAGGTCTAGTGGTTCAGAGTGACAAGTATGGGGGTATTTGTGGTACCATGTCCAGGGGACATTATATCTCTTTGGCTCAGGCCACTGGGTTCCATAGCATTGAAAACTTTGTGGTCCTTGAAGAACACCAGGGGTCGGGGGGTCCACAGTGTCTGCAAGGGTTATTGGGGTCCTTAGCAGTGACTCCAGGTCCAACAATGAGGGGCCAGATGCAGGTACCTAAGTAGTGGCAAGGGCTGATTGCAGACACATATATAGAGAAGCCAAGGCCAAGTGTCAAGGCCAACTATGGGCTCACTGGCAGCTGCAGGGGCCCTGGCTGTTGGCATGCTTTTCCGTGGCTACACAATCTCCCCCTGGGTGTGTGGACTGCAGTAGAGGCTGGTGACAGTGGTTGGGCCTAGGGCATGCAGGTAAACAGCTGGGGGGGCTGGCTGCAGGTGAGCACAGTGGTGTAGGGCAGTGACACAAGACAGGGCCTGAACCGGGCCGACAAGCAGCTGCAGGGACTCTGGTTGTTGGGATGCTCTCCCATGGCTACGCAGTCTCCTCCCCTCGGCAGGTGTGCTACAGGGGAGGCCAGTCACAGGTGTCAGGCCAGCAGCATGCAAGTCTGGAGGGTCTAGCCCTGGGCATGCATAGCAGTAGGGCTGAGCCACAGGGGTCTAAGATGTCATACTGTACTCACGCAGTCACAGAGGCCTGAGTTGGCTCCAGGGCAGGTAAAGGAGGGTGAAGCAAGTAGAGAGGGACTTAGGTGGCTGGCATCAGTGAACGTGAATACATGTGGGGCCAAAGCTGGTAAAATCTGCAGGGGGTCTGTGGCAGCTCTGCTGATCATTAGTTTCTTCAGTGGCAAAATCTGGGTTTATCTGCAGAGCAGGTCACAGTGAACCATGACTGCTCCTGATGTGTAAGTGCAATCGGTAGCCCCTGCTTTTCTTCCTTGTTCCTAGGTATCTCTATACATCTCAGCCTTGCTGGTCTGGGCAGGGCAAAACCAAAGCGGGACCGTTGTGCAGTGCCTCAAAAGTGCTCACCTGACTCTTCCTTTCCCGGTGAGGGGAACTCTTTCTAGCCAAGAAGTTCCCTTTTGGTTGAGCAATGCTGACCTGGAGGATAGGGTAATGCAGACAAAATGAAGCTGTCCTCCTTCTCTTCTCTTGCACTTATTCTCAAGTTTTTTGTTCCACTGTATTGCTAAAATTCCTTAAATGGATTCCAGAGCTCTTCCAAAGCTGTTTTTATTGATGGACAGCTGTCTAATTATTGACCTTTGTTGGGGGACAAAAGATGGGGTCTCCTCCGCCACTGTTTTGGTGACGTCTTTTTCCTCAAAGACGTTTTTTGGAACTATCTATCATCATTAACTTTTAAAAAAGAAGAAAGAACCTAATCTCATAAAACAAATGACAGGTCCTTAAATTTGCCAAAGTTCACTTTATGAAACTCTCACTACATTGTCCTTAATCTTTTTATTTTGTACTGAACTAACAGAAAGTTCATTGCAGTCTGTCCTTGGCCCAAAAACAGCATTTGGGAACCAAGCCCCAGAGCAGGCAGCCCTCAATAGTCCACACATTGTGCTGGGCTTGTCATTAACTTGATAGACCAGTACTCCAGGCTCGCCAGACTCTCCCCTTCTTACTATATGACTGAGCCCCTCCCTGGACCCCAGTCCACATGGACAATCACCCAGTTTCTCTATAAATGAATCAATTCCTGTTTCTGTATTTTTTAACTGGCCTCTAAACCCTTTGAGAGCAAAGATTGCTATTCATTTTAAGGTAGCAGCATGTGCAGCTCAAATGTGGTGTTCTGTTTGTTTCAATAGATAAACAGACAAAGAAAGGATGAATTAATGAATGAAATCTTGGAGTTTTGATGGCTGCCTGCTAATTGGAACCCCATACAACACTTGCTCCGCTTACACTTGGACATTCTGGAAAATGCATGCATTTTGAACCTTTGACTATGTGTTTGCCTACAACCTTCCTTTGCTACCACCTCTCCAGTAGCTCTGGACTCTTCTTCCCATTTTCAGTCTCTCCATGTGCTCTCCTGTGTGGACGTCTGCTCTTTTCCCAACCTTGGAGATTTCAATTATAATCACTAGTAAAACTCACTGTTTCAAAGAAGTCTCTTTCAGTCTTTTCTCTAAATGAATAATTACCCTGAAAGGTTTTTTTTTTTAAAATCTGGATTTCCATATTGAAATTGTATAAAGATATGTTAGAGACTTGTCAATCAAACAATGCCTAATTTCTGAAATCAGTTAGCGAAAGGTTTTGGATTTGAATCAAATTGTGGTCTCAGGAATGAAGTGGAAACCCAAACATAAAACAAAATGAATAGTAAAAATGTCAAAGTTCAATGTCAGACTACCCACTGGAGTGGGAGAAGTGAGAGAAAAATCTCAAAGTGAAGCTCTGCATGTCAAGGAACTCCTCAGTAAGGGAACATATGAAGAGGGAGAGACGTCATGGTGTAAGACTCACAGGGAAGCCTAGAAGTAAACATGGGCTGCTATGAGAAGACCTAAGGCTTTGAAATGCCAGAGAACACCCCACATCCCTTCACAAGTATCTGACTTTCCTCATTGGTGCCTCAGCCCTTGGGATTGCTGTAGATATCATCTTCAGGTGTTCTCTTTTGAAATGCAACTATCCTAGCCAGAGATAATACATTATTATGAAAATGTTCATTTAACTTAGTTTGCTCAGTTTTTAAACTCTGTGACAAAAATTTTAAACGGTAGCGTGAATGTCTAGGATGTGATTTGAAGAAAATTAAACAGAAAGAACTCAGACAATTTAAATTATAGAAAACTATACTTCCACTATTTCATATTTTGTTCTGATAAATCAAGATATGGGGGGGGGGGTGTTTAAATAACATTTATGTCGGGGCTGGCCCCGTGGCCGAGTGGTTAAGTTCACGTGCTCCACTGCAAGCGGGCCAGTGTTTTGTTGGTTCGAATCCTGGGCACGGACATGGCACTGCTCATCAAACCACACTGAGGCGGCGTCCCACATGCCACAAATAGAAGGACCCACAACGAAGAATATACAACTATGTACCAGGGGGCTTTGGGGAGAAAAAGGAAAAAAATAAAATCTTTAAAAATTAAAAAAAAATTAAAAAATTAAAAAAATAAGTAACATTTATGTCTATGAATGGAGGTAGTAAAGATTGTTAAATAGAACTACTTTTCCATGATGAGTAAAATTCTCGTGGCCAGGAAGAAGACTGATAATTTCCTAACAACAAAAATACCATTTTAGGTTATAACTTTAATTTCAATTCATATCTTAAAATTTAAGTTACAAATATCTAAAAACTGTAATGTTAAGCATCATTCCAACTTGGAGTTAGAATAACAAAACATGGAAATTGTAATGACTCTACTGGTTCAACAGGAAACATTTAGAGTAAGAACTATTACAAAGTTTATGCCAACTTTGTTTTACATGATGAACTCCATCTCGTTAATCTTTTCAAATTACTTCAATACATGAGCACATGGCCATAAAATTTCAAATAGCTCTCTTCACTCCGTCTTTTTATTTTATGCCCCAGGAGTTAAAAGGTTAGAACAAAAGGAAAACAAAACTGAATCATCCTGTTTATAAACTGCCAAATCCAAATGTTCTTCATCAGCAGTTTGATATCTACACTACACCCTTATTAGTGAAACTCATGATGGACCAAAGAAGCCACAAAGCTGTATATTCATAAATCTGCATATCCATAAATCTGCATATTCATAAATCTGCTGCTCACATAGCAAAGTGAAAGTAAACAAAAGACACATGTCTTGAAGGCAAATGGCCTAAGTGTTTCCTTATTTCATTATTTGTAATTCTTTGCAAATATAAGAGTTCCTTACATCAAGTACCCTCCCACTGAACTCAAACCCTGGACTTTTCAGGAAGTATAAACTGGTTGACTTGAACTCTGGTAAAATGTGAATTTGAAGTTAGAAAAGTACTATCAGGATACTTTCAGATTACTAATTTACTTTAAAGATTGGCTGATTAGAGTCTCTAAAGGGCAGATATTAACAACAAGAATTTGCAGATGTTTTGAAACATCATCTTAAAAAGTATACCAAAACCTAATATTTTATGAAAAGGGAAATTGGCTCTTTTGAATGATTTAATCCACCCACAATTGTTATTGACATGAGTTTGCAATATGTATTTCTAAATAGAGCTACTTTCTGTGCCAGTTCACATAAATAAGTCTTAGTTGGCACTTTATTTTAGGAAGTAGACAATTTCCTATAAAAAATGATGCTATTTTAGGTTATAATTTTATTGAACTCTAATTCATATGCTAGAATTTAATATTGACTTTTGCTAGAATTTTAATATTGAACTTAATATTGACATGATGGCTCCAACCGTCATGTGGCAGACATACTTAGCTCCCACTACAAAACACCTAGAAACATAATAAACATACTTTTACATACAAACTCCAACTCACTAGCAATAAAAAAAAAAAAAGACAATCCCGAAGGGATAATGATGGAGCAGAAATGGGAAATAAAAACAATAAGTGGGCAAACTTCTAGGACAGCTCTGTACGTTTGCTGATGTTGATGATATGAGGGACTTGGGTTTTATTACTTCTATAAAGACAAGAAATAAGAACTTGGCAAATGAGAAATTGAGATTGATATCCTTCATGTAAATCAAGGACTCTGGAAGAAAGAAACCTTGAGATAAAATGTGAACAAGAGAAAAAATATACACTCACAGAGGGCGATAACAGGATGACTCATTTGTCTTGGTATAGGATTGGGCTAGAGGGTAAAAAAGATTTCCATTAAAATTTATAACTACCGACCTGGCCCATTGTGGACTTAGGTTTAAATTTACACTATCCATGTGTGGCTAAAGAATCCTCAAGCCTTAATCATTAATATAAAAATGGCACCAAACGCATTCTAACCATAGAGTGCCTGGTAAAAGCAAACAAAAGATTTCTGTAGTGGAAAATGTTCTCAGTCCAGGCCACAAAGAATTCTTATAGGAAAAATTCACTGAAAGGGGATTTACAATCCAGATTTTAAATCAGATGAGGTGTCACTGACTAATTGCCCCGAGGAAGTCAAGGGTGGGTTCAGAAGCATTTAACTGTTTAAGAGATGCAATCACCAACCACCCTGAACCAGACCAAACCTCATCACAAGAACGATGTCTATGACTTCTGCCTTATTTTTAATGCCAAGATCTCTCCAGAAGGAGCTTAAGCCTTATTACCATAACTTGCAGTGTATGTGGAAACATGTTTTCCAACTGAGCCTGCACAAGGGAATGCCCGCCTCTCCCTTTTGAATATTCATTCCCCATCAGAAATACAATGTTCCCACTTTCCTTTGTTCAGGGATGCCACGACTTTGGAAATGATTCCACGTGGCCTCCTATTTGCTGCAAATATACCCTACTTTGTAGGGGGGAGACTGGAATTGGCCCCCCCCAAGACATGTCTCTTTGGCATGAGGATTATTTTGGACTGGTTAATTTTAAAAACTGCAGACAGGAGAGAAACTCTGAGAAGTAGAAGTTACCCTTTGTTAAGAGACTTTTACATTTGTAAAGGAAATCTCCATCTGTAAAGGTGTCTCCCTCTCTGTACCAGGAAGAAGGGAGGATGACCTTATCTCTAGAAACTCTTATCAATGCAGAAGGCCAGGACTTAAATCTGCATAATAACCTTACTCTTGTTTACTGTGCTTTTCTGGTAATCTCCCATAACTGACTCCCCCCACCCCCGACATCCTCCTTTGTCTTTAGCTGAGGATGGTATTTAAGGTGAGAGCTTCCACCATTTTGGCAAGTTACTCAGTTTTTCTGGGTCTCTCCCATGTATACATGTTATAAAGCTTTGTTTAATTTTCTCCTGTTATTCTGTCCCATATGAATTTAGTTTGATGTCAGGCAAGAAGGACTCAGGGCAGGTAGAGGAAATGTCTTCTTTCCCTACATGTGACAACTGCTTCTGGTGGAGAGTCTGATTTAACTCTCCAAGAGGTGAACCCACTTCAGTTTCAGTAACAGAGGCAGATGCCCGCTTCCCAGGTGTGGTGATGGCCCCCTTGCACAGAGGGGTGGGTGAAGCTGAAGGCCTTCGATCCCAAACACCACTAAATCCCAACACTGGAGCACGGGTTGCCAAGTTCAAATACAAAGACCCCTTAGAGAGCCTCTTTGGGGTGGCCTTGAAGGAGGAAGAGGAGGAGGAAGAGGAGAAGGCAGTATGGCAGGCTGGCACAAGCAATGGCTGATTTTAATTAACACCAGCTTTTCTGGAATGGATGAACGTGTATAAGCTATGAGGACTTTGTGGACTTTTCTGATATTACCACTTGAATGAAGAGTATTTTAGGAAAAGAGAAGAGCTGAAGGCTGCCCACTTGGAAACTATGGCAAAGTTAGATAAAATGAACCAGAATAAATTAAATTGAAAGGAGGAGGAAAGGGGTGACTGGGCACATGTGTATGGTGATGGATGGTAATTAGTCTTCGGGTGGTGAACATGATGTAGTCTACACAGAAACTGAAATATAATTATGTACACCTGAAATTTATTCAATTTTATAAACTAATGTTACCTCAATAAAATGAATAAAAATTTGGATGTATTATAGAAAGGGTAAGAACTTGGAATATCTATGTTTAAGCTCAAATCTGTTGGAAAACAGACACTTCACTTTTGTATGAAGTCACTTTACGCTGTCTCATTGAAGTCACCTAAGCATCACTTGCTAAGTTAATTATCACGTTGAAGGAGTATTGTGAGATGAGTGTAATCTCTTCTAGAACTAAGGATAACGAGAGCAATTTGTAAAATTATGATTATCGTTGGGAAGGTTGACGGTGAGGTTGTGGTCTGAGATGTGATTCCATTCATGAGCAAGGTTGCATCAAAAAGTTTGAGCCATTTACCCATGTGTGATAAAGACCACATATAATGAGAATTTGTGTCACATTTTTTACCTTGCCTTAGTCCAAGTCCCATTTTCTTTGATACTGATCTCCCTCTGTAATAACAGGCCATAGCACAGCATTTTCTGTACCATGGATTTCAGCACTTGATTACATTCAATTCAGTACTGCATTATAAACATTAAATATATACTTACAGTCTAATTACTTCATGAGAGCACTTAAGTGGGCTACTCCAATGAGCAATTGTATAGACTAACACAGAGAGAAAGTCTCCAGAGCATAAGTGGCTGACAGCCTCCCAGCATCAATGTGTGACAATACAACTGGGTATTGCCAATCCAGGAAGTTCGTCCTAGCCTTTGCTATGCAGAGTTTTTATTAGGGCTTGACTACATACTGTCTGTGCAGCTGACATTTACCAGCCCTCCCCAAAGGTTTGGGCTAACACCATTAGTCTCCAGTTTCCTCTGGAGTTTGGAACAACTATGTCATGCCCCAAAGCCTCCATCATAAATCACACTGTTAGACTGTCTGGTGGCCAAGTTGTAGGCAAACAGAGACACTCCTATCAGGCAGGACATTCCGGGGACCTAGAGTTCACCTCTCAGGAGCCAAAGCTGAAGACCAGAACTCTTTTTAGTAAGGTTAATTCTTTGCAAAAAAGCTTAAGACATGAGGTCCAACCATAGAAAATTGCCAGTATTCAACTATTTTTGATGTACAAAAATGACAAGTTTCATATGGTTCAACATAATGAGAAAGATTTGTTCACTCAGCAAAAATTTACTGTGTATGTCCGTACTATGTAAAAAGGACTATGATAAGTTATGTAAAATAGGCTGTGCCTTTGTTGTACAGATAATCTAGTAAAGGGGTTAAGAAACGTTTATTCCACAAATATTTATGAAACACCAACTATGTGCGAGCTCCTGTTCTAGGTGATAGAAATACGATATATGGTATTAAACAAAATGATCCCTGACCTCGTGGAACTTTTAGTGTGATGGAGTTTGGAGAAGAAGCGAAAACAAACATTCGGGGAGTAAACAAACGAACATGGCAATTTAAGAGAGTTGAAAGTTCCGTAAAGAAAATAACATAATAATCTGATATGGAGTCCAGAGTGGGAGTAAGGGGCTAATTTAGACAAGGTGACTGGGAAAGGCCTTTCTGAGAAAGGACCTTAAACTAAAGCATAAATGATGAGCAGAAACGAGCCATGGAAAGATCTGGAAGCAGAGCCTTATCTACAAGCAGGGACAGCTAATCAATGGGAGGAAACACTAGGTTTTCTGAAGAATATAAAGAAGGCCTATGTGGCCAAAGCATATTGAAGAAAGGGGACAATCTTATGATATGATGTCAGAGAAGCTGGAAGGAGCCAGGCCACGGAGGCTTTATACCCAATGGTATAGGATTTTATTCCAAGTACAAGGGAATCCATGATATCATATAAATTTTTTAAACGTCACAATTATTGTTATAATATTAATACTAAAATACCAAAGATGCATGCTACAGGAGGAGTAAAAGAGAGGACTGTGAAAGCCCTTCCAGCTCCAATAAAGCAAGCTTTCAGAGAGGAGTGGCATTTGCAAAAGACCTTGCAGGACGGGAAGACCGTGATTCAACGGACAGGCAAGGTGCTGCTGGCATGGCATTCCAGACGAGAGGCAGCCAAGCATGCGGGTACAGAAGTAGCATATTTAAGAATCTGGTCAAGAAACAAGCCATTCAGCCTCTCAAGAAGATGGAAAATCCGGGATATAGGCGGAGTGGAAGACAAAGGTAGAGAAGCAGATCTGGGCTGAGTCAAAAAGGACATTAGGTACCAGGCTGAGGGTGTTGAGTTTTACTTATTAAAAAACTAAGAAGTGGTGATAATCTTTTCATTTTTCTTCCTAGGTCACTATTCTTTAGGGAAAATTGAAAGACCACATAACTGAAGCAGTGAGAATATTGAGCTGATCTTCAGGCAGTCTTGCCTCTGGAAATTTAGAAGGCAGCTAGAATTTCAGGGACTGCAGAGTTTCTTGAAAACATCTTTGCCGTTGGATGTTGTCAAGGATAGAATTTTTTTTATTATTGTAAAGTTTTTTAATGTGAAATAATTTTTAATTACTTTTAAAAATTAAAAAATTTAAAAGGTAACGTATGCACAGGGCACAAAATTCTGGTTACCTTATAAAGGGATTATGCAGAGAAAAGTAAGTGTCTGTCCACGCGTGTTCTACCCAGTTTCCAACAATTTTCTCCTTAATAAGCACTGAAAAGGAAAGTTGGGTGCAGACTGCCCAGAGCAACAGTCTACATTTTTATCTTGCTTCTTAGTGAATATGTTCGTTGGAATTTTCAGTAATTACCTACAGTTCAAAATAAAAATAAATCATTGACAAATTGGTTTGGAAAAGAGAATCAAAAGATTATCTGTTTTAGGATAGGACTTCAATGAATAGATTATTTTTATAACAAGAGAAATGATTGTCCAAACAAAATAAATGCTTCTGGAACTCCTGTATCCACCATTGAGCCATGTGTCATGAGCTTTTATAGGTTCTATCAGTTATCAATTATGGTATAATGAATCACCCCAAGATTTGCAGCTCAAAAAAGAATTTTATTTTATGGCAATTCTGCGAGACAGTAATTTGGGCTGGACTGGGCTCAGCTGAACAGTTCCTATGCTGGTTTCACCTGAGATCAGTCGTGTGGCTGCAATGCTTTGTGGCTCAACGTGGACTGGCTGTAGAAAATGGCGTCATTCATATGTCTGGCAGGATGTTCTGGGTGTCAGCTGGGTCACATGCCTCCAGCCAATTAACCCAGGCTTCTTCACAAGGTGGCAGCATTCCAAGTAGGAAAGCCATGATGTGCAAGCATTTTTCTAGCCTCTGTTTACATTGCATTTGCTGAGTCCCACTGGCCAAATCATGTCACACAGCCAAGCCAGAGTCAATGTAGGAAGGGACCGCATACAAGTATGGATACAGGGAAGGGTGAAGCCATGATTGTAACAATCTACCACATAGGTCCTAAGCCCAAATTAAGCAAAGTGCCATCAGGATAGATTCCTATAATTTCTGAGTGAGGTAAGTTAGGGTAACAGAAAAAAGGACTTAAGATAATGAGGTAGAGATTGCCTACATATTTCTTGTATAACCTACTTGAAAAAAAGTTTAAAAAAAAAAAAAGCCATGAGAACATGACAGCATATTATGGCAAGCAATCAAGGAAACATCTGTTCAAAGAGAAAAAAGTAATTGTCATAAAAGTAATAGAAAGAAATATAGCTAAGTATTAGAGAAGGTCCTTGTAGCCAGCATTCAGTCGAGAAGACAGTATATTTTTACAACTACACTTCTATCCCTGAATCTAAAACCTCTTCCAGGAAAACAGCAATCTGTGTTCAAGAAGAATAAGATATAACAGTTATACAAGAGTGTTACATTTCTAGCTATAACTATGATGCACAGAATTGCAAATATTGCTAGCAAGAGCATTGTCTTAATCCTTTCGGATTGCTATAACAGAACACCACAGACTGGGTGGCTTATAAACAACAGAAACTTATTGTCTACAGTTCTGGAGTCGAGGAACTCCAATATAAAGGCACCAACATGGTCATGTTCTGGTGAAAGCCCTTTTCCTGGTTCATAGCTGGAAACTTCTTGCTATCTGCTCATGTGGTAGAAGGGCAAAGGATCTCTCTGGAGTCTCTTTTATAAAGGCACCAACCCCATTCATGAAGGCTCCACCCTCATGACTTAAGTACCCCCCAAAGGCCCTAACTCCTAATTCCACGATCTTTGGGGGGTTAGAACTTCAACATATGAATTTGGGGGGACACAAAAAATCAGACCGTAGCAAGCCTTCAAAATATAGTTGGTCTAAATGTAAGGTGATATCCTAGACTGGATCCTAGAACAGAAACTTTTCATCCAAAGGCTGAAAGAGATCGCCACTTTCAATCAAATAAAATGCAAAATACTCAACCTTCTTATCTGATTCAAGCCCAACATTCTAAGTGCCCCTACTTGATCGAATTTCTCCCAGTCTTTGCATCAGCTGTTTCTGGGGTATTTGCTTTATTCCTCCGGTTAGTTTAGTTTAGTTCCACTTTCTGTCTCTTTCCAATTTGTCCAATCCAACCACAGTTAACCTTTGAATGTCTGGCAAAAAAAAAAAAAAATTTATTTGGTAAGTTATGATGTATTACTCTAGAATATTTCTGGTTGACCCCCAACCCAGCAAAGTAAACCAAGGTTGCCATCACCTGTCCTCACATTCTGATTTGAAGGCTGAGGCTAATTATTAGTATTTTCTGGAGCAAATAAAAGAGGAATGAGATTAGACATTGCAAATGGTGCTAATCCAAGCACCATTCAGAGGCCTCAGTGCCAGCAACCTGAGGCAAACATGGGGAAAGAGTAAGCCATGTGCTGTGCAGTTTGCTCTGAGAGTTAGTATGGGGCAACATCAGGGTCAATCACAAAGCACAGAGTTCCTCCTGAGGACCCCAACTAAACATGTATGCCTGCAGGGAATATACCATTTGACCTGCTGCTGCTGATCTCCCAGTTGGTTTGAGCAGAAAGCAGTTTGCCTTTAAAAGGAGAAGGATCCAAGAAGCCAGTATATATATGCTCACGCTCATTCTCATCAGATAGGATAAAGAATTCTCAAGAGTGAAACACAATTGAAAAGGGAAGTTTAAAGATCTTGGGTGCATATCACAAACCCATGTTAACCTGCAAACTCAGCATGTGTTAGTGTGTGGTATGGTCTAGGATGTGTAAAATAGATATTGATCAATGTAATCCACAGACACAATTTCCAGAACTTAGACCAGAGACTCGTATCCATTTTTGTGCCATAGACACCTCTCACAATCTGGCGACGTCTGCGAACACTTTCTGAGAATACTCTTAAATGCATAAAATGGAACACATTTAGTTACAAAGGCAACAGGTTATATTGCAATACAGTTATCAAAGGATTTAAAAGTAAATGTGATACAGCAATGCGTTCAATCTTTTACTAACATTTTAACAAGATGCAGTTACGGGGTTAATAATCACTAAAGTGAAGAGCATAAACGATACTAAGTATCTGCAACTACTTGTCAGGAGGTTAATATTTTCATGTTTCTGTATGGTTAGAGCTTTCTGAGCCAATTTTACTGGAACCTGGGTTAAAGGACAAACCTTGGAAGCGAAATGATGACAGAGTAAAGGATGGGTAAACTCAGAAAAGTTATTTCCCTCCCAGAGGTGTGTGTTTACATTTCAACGGGAGATAAAACCTGGACCCATGAAAACATTTAGGGGATTGTAACCTGGAGAGGTGTGTTTCATCTTCCCCCTGGAAATACAGGTTAGTATTCCAAAGGGAAGACCCCAGGGAACTTCTCTTCCTAAGGAGACTTGGTCCACATTAGAGAAATTAGGTTTCTCTTCCTATCTTAGGAGGGGAGGGGATAATGTGTATATAAGCTCCCAGACTCATAATTTGGGGATTCCTCTCTTGAGGTGCAAGAAATCCCTCTTGTGCACACAGAGGGTCCAACTGGCTCTCATTGCTTCACCCTAGAAGGGTAAGAATCAGAGAATGAGGAACTGATGAGGTCATTGCCGTAAGCAATAATGGTAAGTCCGTCTTGATGTAAAACCTTATCCAGGAAAATATAACTAAATATAGATAATCAATATTTATCAAGCTTGTATTGGATTTATGAAAAGCAGAGGGGTTGGAAAATGCAGAGTCAGGTCTGAGTGACCACCAATGATAACATCCTCAATTCATTTATCAAATATTTATTGAAAATCTAATATGTATAAAACACTATATTAGGCACTAAGTATATGTTCCTGAATAAAACAAACCTCTTTCTTTTTTGACTTTTATGAGGTGAGTGAGCCCAGGAAGTGAGAAGTGAGACAGAAAAGAGAAGGAAAAAATAAACTATTTATAAAACATAGTAGATACTTAAAGAGAAATGGTGCCAATTTCTTTTAAAATGAAATAAATGGAGAATAAAGGGATCAGAGCAAAGCCTTCCCAGATCAGTAGTCAGAGAAGACCTCTTTTCCTCAATACAATGGAGGGAAAACAGTTAATCACACACAGACCTGGGAGAGGGTGCTTCAGCAGAACGACCAGAAGGTGCAGACACCTGAACACAGGAAAGATTTTGCCCATATTTGAATGACAAAGTTCTGGTGTGTTTGCTTAAAAAAGAAAAGAAAAGGCTAATTGCCTTATGGTCATCATAAACTACCATTGCATATATGCTTAAGTATATCCGTTTGACCTGCCTCCCTAAGTATGTTCTAAGTTTTTCAACATGTCTACTCTTTCTCTCTCAAAGCACGTATACTAAGCTGTGGCAAGTTGCTGGAATTTAACAAATATATTTTAGAGACTAGGTTTAGCAATACTAGTTTTAAAGCAATGTATTAATAATAAAAACAACAAATTCTGTGCTCTAATATTGCATGAGTCATTTGGTATCCAAAAGAGCCGTGTTTGATGGAAATACCATAACAGTGTCTGGTCTGATAAAAAGCAACAGCTTTTCCCAGTTGCAAAAGAGCATTCCAGTTGCTGTAATGGTTGCCTCAGGCCGATTGGCAAACGTAGAACCAGCAGCCCTTCTGTAACATCCCAGCAGAGAGCTAAGAGAGGACAGCATTTCCCCTTGAGCAGTGACACCTCTCACTGGACTAGCATAGCGACCTCTTACAAAGCGCAGTCCTGAAGCCTAGGGGTGACTGTGCAGCTGGCTCTCAGTGAAGTCTGTTCCATGTGGTTGCCATTACCTTCACCTAATTAGTCCCAGTCAGGAATCTTCGCTCTTCGGGTTGTACGCTTTTGTTTCTTGAAACGGAAAAATATAACATTCTTGATCTTCATGGCAACAGCGATAAGCCTTCACTCTTTGTCCCAAAGGCTTGTGTGTGAATCAATGCTAAGTTCTCTGATTGCTTCCTTTTTGTTTTTCCTCCAGTTTCTTTAATTTCGGGTCAGGGAAAACATGTGGTAAACTCCTTAAGAAAAAAATGAATCTAAGGAAAGGGGAAAGTTTTTATCATGTAGACTGCTGACTTACTGGAGCTTTAAGCCTTTTCAAATATTTTTGACCATTTAACCTGCGAAATGAAACTTCATTTTAGGCCAAGGTGTGTGGCTGCTGCTTTGCCTCTGCACAGACAATAGGATAAATCAGAAGCTTAGTCATACTCTGTCGGAACCCACAAGCAAGAGCCATCAGAGTTGCTTCTCCCAGTAGGAGAGAAATCAATTTAAATCCACACTCTCAAAATCCTTAAATGTATATATACTGCTCTTCTGATTCCCCCAGGATTTTGACAAAAGGGAAAGCAACGAAGATGAGGAGAGGGAAGAGTTTCAAGATGAAGAAAAACAGTTAATCAGAATCATGATGGAAAGGACCCACGGATCAGTATGCCACAGTGTAGTTTACAATGAGAAGACTTGGGGGTGTTCGTTTGGTTCCATCTCCACCTCTGTGACCTAGATCATATTACACCTCCCTTTGAGAGTTACGTTAGGATGAAGTGAGCTAGGTAACACAAAGCGTTTAGCACAGCAGCATCTGACACAGTAAATGGCACGGCCAATGATGTTGTTGTTGTTACTATTCTTGTTATTATAGAACACTGAACTGTTAGGAGTCTTTATTATCTGAAATTTCCCTCCGACATTTTGCGTGGCTTTATTCTATGCTAACCTACAATCATTGTATGTAAGAGCTGAAAGGAAGCTTAGAGTTCCCCTTTGACACTTTCATTTTATAAATGGAGAAAGTAAGACCCTGAAAATTAAGCAGTTGATCCAGAACCTGAATCTGGGTCTACAGATTACCAAAACCTAACTTTTCCTCCTATATCGTGTTGCTCATGATACAGTAGGGACCTGAGCGTAGAAGGCCTGGCAGCTTACATTTTTATGATACTCCTGCCATGTTAAAAAAGAAATCATGGGCCAGTCAGGTGACGTAGTGTTTAAGTTTGCATGCTCCTTTCCAGTGGCCTGAGGTTCATGGGTTCGGATCCCAGGTGTGGACCTACACACTGTTCATCAAGCCATGCTGTGGCAGTATCCCACATACAAAATAGAGGAGGATTGACATAGATGTTAGATCAGGGGCAATCCTCCTCAAGCAAAAAGAGGAAGATTGGTAACAGATGTTAGTTCAGGGACAATCTTCGTCACCAAAAAAAGAAAAATTATCAAGTCCCTATCAAAATTTCACTGGCCTTTTTTGCAGAAAAGGAAAAGCCAATCTTCAAATTTATATGAAATTGCCAGGGATCTCAAATAGCCAAAACAATCTTGAAAAAGAAGAACAAAGTTAGAGGACTCATACTTCCCAATTTCAAAACTTACTACAAAGCTATAGTAATCAAAATATTGCATTATTGGTATAAGGATAGATTTATAGGCCAATGGAATAGAATTGAGAGTCCAGATATAAATTCATATATCTATGGCCAACTAGTTTTCATCAAGGACGCCAAGAACATTCAATGGGCAAAAATAGTCTCTTCAACAAGTGGTTCTGGAACAATTGGGTACCCACATGTAAAAGAATGAAGGACTTCATACTTCACACCATAAATAAAAAATAACTCAAATTAAATCAATAACCTAAATATAAGAACTAAAACCCAAAAGCCTGTGGGTGTAAACATTGGGGTAAGTTTTCATAACCCTGAATATGGCAATGGATTTTTAGATGTGACACCAACTGCACAAGCAATGAAAGAAAAAATAAACTGAACTTCATCAAATTTTAAAATTTTTATGCATCAAAGGACATTATCAAGAAAGTGAAAAGACAACCTATAGAATGAGAGAAAATATTTGCAAGTCATATATCTAATGAGTCCAGTACCCAGAATATATAAGGAAATCTTATAATTCAACAGCAAAAAAGATAAGCAACCCCCAAAAAAATGGGTGAATCTCTAACCCTTGATCTGTTCTCTATCTCCATAGTTTTGTCTTTGCAAGAATGTAAAACAAATGGAATGTAGCCTTTTGAGACGGCTTCTCTCAGTCTGAATGCCTTTGAGATACATCCAAGTTGTTACATGTATCAACAGTTCGTTTCCTTTTATTGTGAGAACTGTTCCATTATATAAAGATACCACAATTTATCATTTACTTTTTGAAGGACATTTGGGTTATTTCTATTTGGAAGCAATAATGAAATAAGTTACTATGAACATTCATACATAGGTATTCGTGTGAACTAAACAGCTAGAAGTGAAATTTCTGAGTCATATGGTAAGTGTGTGTCTAACTTTATAAGAAACTGCCAAAGAATTTTTCCGCGTGGCTGAACCACTTTACATTCCCGCAAGCAATTTATGAGACTTCCACTTGCTCTGCATTCTCCCACACTTGGCATTGCCACACTTGAAATGTTTAATTTTAGCCATAACAATAAGTGTGTAGCAATATTTCATCATGGTTTTATTTTAATTTCTCTAAGGGTTAATGATGTTGAACAACTGTAATGAGGTTATTTGTTATCTCTATATCCTCTTTGATGAAGTGTCTGTTCAAGTCTTTTCCCCATTTTTTATTGGAATGGTCTGTCTTCCTACTGTTGGGTTTTAAGAGTTCTTCATATATTCTGTATTCAAGTCTTTTGTTGGATATGTGTCTGCAAACAACTTCTATCAATCGTAGCTTTTCTTTCCCTTCTCTGAGCAGTGTCATTGGTAGAGCAAAAGCTTTTACTTTAGATGAAGTCCAATTTATCAAGCTTTTCTTTTATGCATCATGCTTTTGGTGACATGCCTAAGATTGCTTTGCCTAATCCCAGGACATGAAGATTTTCTCCTGTTTTCTTAAAATTTTCTATAATTCTATGTTTTTCATTTACATACGTAAACCATTTTGAATTAGTTTTTCAAAGAGTATGAGATTTGAGTTTTTTAATACAGATTTTTAATTGTTCCTACACTATTTGTTGAAAACATTATCATATCGCTACTGAATTGCCCTTGCAACTTCGTTAAAAATCAATTGGCCATATTTGCGTGGTCTTCCGGACTCTCTATTCTGTTCCATTGAGCCACATGCTTATCCCTTTGCCAATGCCGTACTATCTTGAATACTTTAGCTTTGTAGTAAGTCTTAAAATTGGGTAATATGATCTTCTCAACTTGCTTCTTTTTTCAAAATTGTTTTGGCTGTTCTAATTCTTTTGCCTTTCCATATGAATTTTAAAACAAGCTTATTTATATCTGTGAAAACTCCTGCCAGGATTTTGATTGGAATTACATTAAATCTATAGATTAATTTGGGAGAAGTGACATCTTTACTATGTTGAGTTTTTCAATCCATGAGAACAGTAGTCTCTCCATTTATGTAGACCTGGTTATATTTCTTTCATCAGCAATTTGTCATTTTCAGTATACAGATCCAGTACTCGTTTTAGTAGATTTATGCCTAAATATTTTAAAGATGTTGTAAATATTTATTTTTTACAATATTTAAATTTAATATTAAATCAAATTAAAATAAATTTAATATTAAATATAATATTTAAATTTTTCATGTGCAATTATTTATTACTAGTGTATAGAAATAGGGTTGATATTTGTGTGTTTATCTTATATTCTGTGACCTTGATAAACTCACTTGTTAGTTTTAGGAAATTTTTTTTTTTACTCCTTTTGGAATTTTCTGTGCAGACAATGATGTCATCTCTGAATAAAGGCAGTTTTATTTTTTCCTATCCAGCCTATATCCCCCTTTTTTTTTCTTCCCTTATTACTCTAGTTTGGACTTATATTATGAAGTCAGAATTATTGCCTTGTTCCCACCCTTAGGGGTAAAGCAGTCAGTTTTTCACCATTAAGTATCACATCAGCTCTATGTAGTTGTGTAGATGCCCTTCATCAGGTTGAAAAAGTCCCCTTGAAAAGTAAGCTGAGAGTTTTTATCATGAATGGCTATTGAATTTTGTCAAATCTTTTTCTGTTTCATTTCATTTGATTATGTGGTTTTTCTTCTTTACCCTGTTAGTATATTAGTTTACATCAGTTGATTTTCAAATATTGAATAAGCCTTGCATTCACAGAATAAACCCCTCTAGGTCATAATGTATGATTCTTTCGATGTATTGCTAGATTCAACTTGCTAATATTTTATTGAGGATTTTTACATCTATATTCATGAGGCATATTGGTCTGTGGCTTTGTTGCGGTTTGTTTGTACTGTCTTTAGTTTTGGTACCAGGGTTTTGCTGGCCTCTTAAAATGAGTTGTGGATTTTTCCCTCCTCTTTTATTTTTCTAGAAGAAAAATGTTTTAAGATGATGTTAAAATCTTTGCTTTCAATTTTCAAACATATTTTGAAGAACTCAGTAGGTGAAGAATGGTCTATTGTATCTACCTGATACATACGTTACTGCTGATCTTCCATCATTCCTGTTATTTCAAGGTTCCTTCTGGTATCATTTCCTTTCTATCTGACCAACTCTTTAAGCAATTCTTTTAGAACTGGCCAGTTTGCCAGAAATTCTTAGTTTTCCTTCATCTGAGACTGTTGTCTCTCCTTCATTCCTGAAGAATATTTTTGCTAGATATAGAATTTTGGATTGATATGGCAAAGGAGCCAAGAATATACAATAATTTCTTCAGTGAAAGGTGCTGGGAAAACTGGACCCCTATCTTATACCATACATAAAAATCAACTCTAAATGGACTAAAGACTTGAACATAAAACCTGAAACCATAAAACTCCTAGAAGAAAATACAAGTGGTAAACTCTTTGACATTGGTCTTAGTGATGATTTTTTGGATTTGACACCAAAACCAAAGGCAACAAAAGCAAAAATAAACAAGTGGGACTACATCAAACTAAAAAGTTTCTACACAGCAAAAGAGACCATGAACAAAATGAAAAGGCATTTTGAAAATGAGAGAAAATATTTGCAAATCATGTATCTGATAAGAAATTAATATCGAAAATAGATAAAGAATGCACACAATTCAATAGCAAAACAAACAAACAATCCAACTAAAACATGGGCAGAGGAACTGAATAGACATTTTTCATTAGAAGACATACAAGTGGGGAGGCTGGATCCAAGATGGCGCCGTGAGTAGTCCTCTTTGTCTCTCCCCCTTCGAGTCTACAATTATTTGGACACTTATCGCTTAACAAAGGATATCCAGACAGCATCTCAGGACGTCTGAGAGACCCACGCAACTATACATCAGAAGGCGGATGGACTTTCCTCCGGGAGGATGTGGAAATAGGTGAAAACTCTCCGACCCCGACCGAACAGCCTAGTACCCGCAAGCGGCTTTCTTCCAACGGACGCCCCCAGAAGATCAACACACATCTAGGGCAGGAGTGAGCACACAACAGAGGAGCGACAGTGGAAACAGGTGACCA
Source organism: Equus quagga (assembly GCF_021613505.1). Lineage (NCBI taxonomy): Eukaryota > Metazoa > Chordata > Mammalia > Perissodactyla > Equidae > Equus > Equus quagga. The sequence goes on along the minus strand of NC_060282.1, from coordinate 71,289,390 downwards.
GAACCCTACCTAAACCCCCCGCAATTACTCCTAAACGCAGAGGGAAACTTTGGAGTTGCACACCTGGGCCTGCGGGGAGAGTCTCTCCCCACCATTGGTGGGGAGATCCCGCCTGGTGTTTGCCGCGCCCGGAGGGTCCCAGAGAGAGTCGCTGAGGGTATGGAGGTCCCCCGGCTGCCACTGCCTGCATGGTGGGGCTAGGGATTGCCGGAGATCTTGGAGTGGACTGGGGCTGGGTGAAGCTCCAGAGGCCGACTCCGCGCCCCGGAGGGGAAGCTCCAGAGTTCCGCCCGGGCAGCAGACAAAACTCTCTGTCTGCCATTAGCGGAGGGGCCACTCCCAGCATTCATGGCTCCGGGAAAGTCCCGGAGAGAATCCCAGAGGGCGAGGTGACCTCCAGCTGCCGTTGCCCGCCCTGTGGGACTAAGGATTGCCAGAGATCTCAGAGCAGACTGGGGCTGGGTGAAGCTCCAGGGGCTGGCTCTGCACCCCGGAGGGGAAGCTCCGGAGTTCCGCCCAGGCAGCAGACAGGGCTCTCTGTCTGCCATTAGCGGAGGGGCCACGCCCAGCATCCACAATACCGGGAGGGTCCCGGAGAGGAGAATATCAGGCAGGGCAGCAGCTGACCAGCTACCACTGAAATCAGGATCTCCGGCTATCCCCCAAGACAGGGCAAAAGGGCTCCCCGAGTTCCTGGGGAACAGGACTGGGGCTGGTGGGAGTTCCAGTGACCCAGCTCCGTAGCCTAGGGGGAAACCCTACAGGCTCACAGCAGCCTCAGGGAAAGCCTCTGCACAGCACTAGTAGGAAGCACCCATCCGGCAGCCACAAGGCTGGAAGACCCCAGGACAAAAGTAGCATAGCCAGGTGAACTAACCACAGACTGTAGAAGATGCCAATAGCTCTCCTGCGACCCATAGTGGACAAGTGAGATTTTGTGGGTGCCGACAGTGACGGAGCGACAAATATAAGTGATCCCACCCCTGGCTGCTGGAAAAGCCCATAACACCGTTGCAGACCCCAAGGAGGGAGCATGTCTAGGTGGGCTGCAACAGTAGGCACCAGCAGCCTGAAGCCCCCCTGTGACGGCCCCCACGGCAGAGGAGGGAATCCAAAGGACCACTGTGACTACGAGGAGGGGCCCAGGCCCAGTTAGCAACTGCGGACAGGGTTCCTGGTTGGTGCAGTATAAACAGCTGCTCCCCCACCGCAGCAGCAGAAACAAATGAAAGGAGCAACTAAACTCTATCTCTATGCAGAGGCACAAATCAACAACATCAAGCAATATGAATAAATACATTAAATCTCCAGAACAGAAGGAAAATAACAAATACACAGACAACAATCCCAAAGAAAATGAGATATATAACCTAAATGATGATGACTTCAAAACAGCCATCATTAAAATACTCAATGAGTTAAGAGAGAATTCTGACCGACAACTCAACGAGTTCAGGAGCTATGTCACAAAAGAGTTTGATACGATAAAGAAAAACCAAACAGAAATATTGGAAATGAAGAACACAATAGAGGAGATTAAGAAAAATCTAGATGCACTGACCAGTAGGGCCGATAATATGGAGGAAAGACTTAGCAATTTGGAAGATGGCAATATAGAATTGCTGCAGGCAGAGGAGGAGAGAGAAGCAAGACTAAAAAGAAATGAAGAAACTCTCCGAGAATTATCAGACACAATTAGGAGATGCAAAGTAAGGATTATAGGTATACCAGAGGGAGAAGAGAAGGAGAAAGGGGCAGAAAGCCTATTCAAAGAAATAATGGCTGAGAACTTCCCAAATCTGGTGAGAGAGATGGATCTTCAGGTGACAGAAGCCAATAGATCTCCAAACTTTATCAATGCAAGAAGACCAACTCCACGGCATATAGTAGTGAAGCTAGCAAAAGTCAATGACAAGGAGAAAATACTAAGGACAGCCAGGCAAAAGAAACTAACCTACAAAGGAACCCCCATCAGGCTATCAGCAGATTTCTCAGCAGAAACTTTACAGGCTAGAAGAGAGTGGAATGATATATTCAAAAATCTGAAGGACAAAAATCTACAGCCGAGAATTCTCTACCCAGCGAAAATATCCTTCAAATACGATGGAGAAATAGAAGACATACAAGTGGCCAATAGTACATGAAAAGGTGCTCAACATCACTAATTATCCAGGAAATGCCTATCAAAACCACAATGAGATACCACCTCTCACTGTTGGAATGGCTATTATCAAAAGACAAGAGATAAGTGTTGGCAAGGATGTGGAGAAAAGGGAACCCTCATGCACTGTTGGTGAGAATGTAAATTGGTACAGCCACTAGGAAAACAGTATCAAGATTCCTCAAAAAATTAAAAATAGAACTATCATATGATCCAGGAATCTCTCTTCTGGGTATTTACCCAAAGAAAGTGAAAATGAGATATCAAAGAGATATATTTCAGCACTCCTGTGTTCACTGCAACATTATTCACAATAGCCAAAATGTAGAAACAACCTAAGTGTCCATCAACGGATGAATGGATAAAGAAGACATGGTATACATATGCAATGGAATATTATTCAGCCATGAGAAAGAAGGAAGTCCTGCCATTTGTGACAACACAGATGGATCTTGAGGGCATTGTGCTAAGTAAAATAAGTCAAACAGAGAAAGATAAATACTCTATGACATCATTTATGTATAGAATCTTTAAAAAAAAATCAAACTCATATAAGCAGAGAGTAGAAAAGTAGTTGCCAGGGGCTGGGGGTAAAGAAATAGGGAAAGGTTGATAAAAGGGTACAAACTTTCAGCTGTATGACGAATAAAGTCTGAGGATCTCGTGTAAAATATGGTGACTATAGTTGATAACAGTGTATTATATAATTAGATTTGCTGAGAGAGTAGAACTTAACTGTTCTCATCAAAAAAAAAAAAGATTGATATGTGGGGTTGATGGATGTGTTAATTAACTAAAGGAGAGGAATCCTTTCACAATGTATACATATATCAAATGACCATGATGTACACTATCTTAAAATGTTGTCTGCCACTTATACCTCAAAAAAGATGAAATTTTTAAAAAATTGGATTGAAATTTCTTTACTTTCAACACTCTAAAAATGTTGTACCACTCCTTTCTGCCCTCCATGGTTTCTAATGAGAAATCAACTGTCATTCCACCTGTTTTTCCTTATAAGTGACACAGCATTTTTCTCTGGTTGCTTTCAATACTTTTTTCTTTGTCTTTAGTTTTCAGAAGTTGGATTATTATGTGTCTAGACATATATTCTAGACATGTATTTTGTGTTTATCCTGCTTGAGGTTCACTGAGTTTCTGAATCTGTTAAGTTTACGTATTTCACCAAATTTGAGAGGTTTTCAATCATTATTTTTTCAAATATTTATTCTTTGCTGCACTCTTTCTGCTCTCTTTCTGGGACTCTGATAGTATGATTGTTAAACCTCTCAGTACTATCTTTCAGGTCCCTGTTCTTTGGCTTTTTTTTTTTTCCAAAGTTCTCTCTATTGTTGAGATTGCATAATTTCTATTGATCTTCCTCCAAATTCACTGACTCTTTTCTCTGCCATCTCCATTCTTCTGTAGAGCTCAGCCAGTGAGTTGGCTTTGTTTGCTGTTGTTTTCTTTAGTTTTTCAGATGCAATTAGTTCTGAAATTTCCATTTGGTTGTTCTTTATAGCTTGTATTACTTTGCTGTAACTTTCTGTCTTTCCATTGCTTTCAAGAATGTTTGTCCTTATGAATATTTGAATGTTTTTATATCTCCTTAAAGTCTTTGTCAGATACTTTCAACATCTTTGTTATCTCAACATATGCATCTGTGGATTTCATTTTCCCATGTGAAATAAGATTTTCCTAGTTCTTCATCCACTAAGTAATTCGGATTGTATCCCAGACTTTATGAATATTATGTTAGGAGACTCTGGATCTTCTTTAAACCCTATGGATCACATTGATATTTTGGTTTAGGTAATTGACCAGTTGGTTTAATTTCACCTTCTGGGGGCTGTGGCTCCAACATCAGTTCAATTTCCAAAGCCTTTCGAGAGCAGAGCTATTCTGATCTCACTTGCATGTGCACTTGCCATTGGCTAGTCTGGGAATTTGGTAGTGGTCTATCTCACGGTCCATTTCCCAAAAGCCTATGTATGCTGTTTTAGATCCAGGCTTGAACAACTCAAGGGTGAGCCCAGGAATTCATAAACAACTTAAAGAGTCACCTTCTCAATGGTCTCCGTCTCTGCAATCTTTCCTGTTCCCTAGTGTTTCACTTTTCTGGTCCTCTGGCCAGAAAGCTGGGGCTTTATTTACCCTGCTCTGTTGTGTACTTACCATAACTGTGCCTGCTTTGGAGCCAATGGTGGGAGGACAGAAAGAGAAAAAAAGCACCAGGGGTTCATCGCACCCTCTGGGAACCATCACTTCTCCCACCCCCAATCAGAGAGGAAATTCCCCTCCTCAGAGGTTTAGATTTCTATTGGCCTCTTGCTGCTGCTGCCACAACCGTTACAGGATGCTTGGGGGATGGGGTGCGAGAGAAGAGAGGAAAAAATGGATGATTTCCACACTCTCTCTCAGCATAAGGAGATCCCTTTCCTATTCTTCCGGCTGGAACTAACATAACTAGGGTTTCTCATGTCTCTCTCTCGCTCTCTGTCTCTCTGCCTCTCTCCACCCCACCCAACCCCACCCCACAACAACGCCCACTTTGAGATTTGGGCTTCATTGAATCCAGGGTGGCAAAATACAGGAGCCACAAGAGGGACTGGCAAGTTCACCACCAGTCCAGTAGTACTTTGAATTCTTGCCTTTTTCCCAAATCTATCTGCTACTCTTTACTTTTAGAAGACCTCAGATAGCTGCTCTGTGAATTCTCTCCAGGTTTTATAGCTGCATTCAGGGGAAGAAACAAAAAGTCGGCTTACTTCATCTTATCCAGAAATGGAACCCTTCTCTACAATTTTAGCATACCCTCTTAAAATGAAATACTCTATGGATAATGTATATGAGAGTTTCAAAAATCTTTATATCTGATCACCTCCTCCCACCTTATAAATGTTTACCAGTGTTTATTCCATTTTACTATTCCACCTTATTATTGCTTTGCTCTCAGTTTTTGTTAATATGAAAATTTGTTACCTTCAATATTAATTTTGAGATTGACAGTAAATGTTCTCTTGGTATTTCGAAGCTATTATTCTACTGTCTTCTATCTTCTCTTTCTTTTGTTGACATATCTGCTATCAGCTTAATTTTATTTCCCTTATGAGTAACATGCTTTTCTTTCTTGTTGCTGTTAAAATCTTATTCTCTTTGATTGGGACTTGCTGTGTTTCCTGAATCTGAGAATTTGTGTCTTTAGTCATTTCTAGAAATTCAAAGGCATTATCTTGTACTCTCTTTTTATCATTATATTTCTATTTCTGGATAAATTATATCATGTTCACCACCCAAAGACTAATTACAATTACAATCCATCACCATAAACATGAGCCTAATCACCACTTTCACCCTCCTGCAACCCCCTTCCCCCTCCCCTCTGGTAACCACCAATCCAATCTCTGTCTCTGTGTGTTTGTTTGTTGTTGTTTTTATCTTCTATTTATGAGTGAGATCATATAGTATTTGACTTTTTCCCTCTGACTTATTTGGCAATGGGTACCTAGGTTGATTCTAAGTCTTGGCTATTGTGAATAATGCTGTAATGAACATAGGGGTGCATATATCTTTATGCATTCATGTTTTCATGTTCTTTGGATAAATATCCAGCAGTGGAATAGCTGGATTGTATGGTAGTTCTATTCTTAATTTTTTAATGAATCTCCAACCTGTTTTCCATAGTGGCTGCACCAGTTTGCACTCCCATCAGCTGTATGGGAGTGTATGAGAGTAATCTTAAAATACTTCCAAATTTCTCGTATTTTTTATTTACTGTTATGGATATATAAAAATTTGCCTAATAATAAGAAGCGTTAATTTAGTAGTATTTACAAGGAACTGTAGACTACAGCAAACATCGTTAGGTAGTATTCTTGTAACATAACTGATCTCCTAGCAAGGTTAACAGCACTACATAGAATCATGAGTCGAAATTGCCAATTTGAAGATTTATTTTGCTTCCCAAACTTCTAATTTCCTAGAACACCACTCATAGGAGTTGTATAAAATACACTATCTGTAAAAACATATTAATATTTATTTACAAGAACAGCTCACCATGACCCATAGATGGGGCCATGAGCACATGCTTATAGCATAACAACAGCTAGTAGCAAGACTGATTCAGTCCTGACCACTGAGCTGCTTCTTCCATAGGTGTTTGCTCCTGTCCAGATTCCCACAGTTATCCACCTTAACGTTTGGGTCTGTGTGTCTGTATTTCCTGCTCTTGACATCAGTACATTCCTTTGAACCAGTAACGTTGCCATGTTGACTAAGTTTTAATTCTTGCAGTGAATTATAATACATTTCCCCCTTTTTTCTCCATTTCTTGACTGAGTTTTCTCAGAATTCAAAAAAAATCATTTAAATATTCCAAGAAATTCTGGGAAGGAATTTCCACAGGGAAATACTAATATAAAACTATAGATATCTGTTTTAAATTATATCTAGCCTGATATTTCAGAGTCATAGACTCTGAGCTTTGTCTTAATTGAATCTAACTTAGTACTCCATTTTGGCTGATCGTAAAAAATCTAACATTGCCATTGAAGGTATCCCAATCATTTCTGGCTGTAAACGTGGATAAACTCAATCAATTCCTTTGACTCCTCTTTCTCTCTTCTCCATGAGTCCTCTTATTTTCATCAGGCTTCATAGCTTCCTGGCTACAGATTGAGGTCCTGAAGAATAAGTTGTCATCAGAATTGACATCAGAATGTCCCACTGGCAACCACATGTAACCAATTCAAGAGGCAAGTGCATCTTATATCATATGTCCTATTCTCTTACGGACAATTCTCTCTTGCATCTCTATTCTCTTCTCTGCAGTAATGTGGATGCAATGACACAAAGCTAGGGATATCTTCAATTTAATAGGTGCACCCAATCTTAGAAAACCAAGCACAAAGGGCCAAAGGGAGACGGAACATTAAACAAAACTAGCTAATCATATCTGCTTCTAATTTGGGCTCCTATGCAAGGTTCAAAATTTGTATGGCAAAACGAAACAAAAATTCGTATTGCACATCAGAATTGCTTACGAGGCAATTTTTTTGAACTTACATTTCCTGAGCTCCAGTGATGGAAGTTAAGGAAGTCTAGGATGAAGTCTAGAAATCTTTACATTTACAAGCACCTGAAATGACTCTGATGAACGTGGTTTGGGACCACACTACAAGAAACACTACCCTTGAAGCTCCACAAGTGATCCATCTCAATTCACCTGAATTCCATTCAATTCATCTAAAGGGGGTCAGATAGGATTGGTGCCAAATTGCCAGCCAGTGATAAAGGACGCATTTGCTTAGTGCCCGTACTCTGTATCCCTGATGATCCTAGTGGGGTTACACATGGTCACATTAGAAAGATTCACAGATTTGGGGTCCAGATTGGCCCTCTTATTAGAGACCCCATTAACAAATGAGTCCTGAAATCAACACAAGGCAGAGAACTGGGAGAATGATGCCACATTCTATGCTTTCACTCACCTCCACTGGGAGACACTCGGGGATAATTCAACAATATCTGGTGAGAAGTGCATTACCAACCACCATCAAAATGCAAAGCAACATTGTCCAGATGTAAGGAAGAAATTTTTTTTAAGTCTATCTTCCAAGAAGAGAAAGAAACAGATATATTACCCTTTCCTCACCTCTTCTCTTATTTTGAGGCATTACAGGGCTGGAGTGTGAGAGATTTTGGTTGCTCAGAAGTGTAAAGGGATCGCAAAATTTGAGGATGCTTAAGTAGGCTGTGTCTGGGTAGAGGTGTAATTTGGACTCTGGGCACTTTCGTTTGTGGAATTCTGGAAAGTTGAGAAAGGGATAAGGCTCAAGTCCAGAGGAGAAATAGAATATTTTAGGCATGCAATCGGGTCTGACGTTAAGAAGAGTGGTAAAGAGATAAGTAAGTACTTTCCTGGTTGTCTAGGCGAGTTTGCCAGCAGAATAAAGCTGGGAGGGCAGACAGAAGTCTTTCCCAGAAAGAAAGCCTGCATTTGTCAAGGTGTTGCCAGGCAGTCGTTCTAGAAAGATATTGCTAAGAGCCACCATTTCTTTCTGACTAATGAAGCATAGATTTTTCTTTGGTACTTTCTATTCATCAAAGCCTAAAAATTTCAAGATACAAGAGGAATTGATACAGACTTGTTTTCAATTACATCAACTGCAATCAAGCATTACATCAACAGACAAAATTATACTATGATGATTGTAAGAAAAGGCTGCTAAGATCCATCTTCTGGGGTCTGATTAGCAGCCATTATTCTAAGTAAAGCTTCCCATATGAGTTAATTGGCACAGCTACCAATAGACATTTTATGGAATCCCTATTCCAGCTTTGAAACATGAATTATCTCATAGTAAGTTAACTTCCAGAACTTCGCTAGTACCAATTTTAACAATTATTAGTCAGAGCCACAGTTCACCATGGGAATCTATGGTAAAGTAAAGGATGAAGCAGTTTTGAATGATTATGTAAAATTCTCCACCATTTATAGGCTTTACCAAGTAGAAAAACAATTAGGAGACAGACAACACATTCTATCTTCCATCTATTGGCTTCAAAGGAAGAGTAATAGTTGCAGAATTTATTAAGTGACCCTAAATGCGGACCCAGTATAGAACCTCTTTCAATGAGTCTGCTGCTTTAAGTATAATTTCCCATGGTTTCTTGTGATGAGATGTGAAGGGAGCTGCTCATTTAAGGCAGAGCGGATGTTTCAGACCAGATTTTCTTGGTATCACAGAGTATTATGTTAATGCCAGTCTTGTTAGAAGAACGTGTGTGTTTATAGGGCCCATTCCAAAGCAAAGTCTCAAGGATAGAAAATAAACAGGGTTGTTGAGTCACTGTTTATTTATCCTTGCTAACCCAGAATCCATTAAATCACACTGACTGTCCGAAACTCTAATTTAAGCCACAAATATTCTCAACGTACTGCCACGTTGCTGAAAAGACATGTGCACCACACATTTTTACCTCATCTGCCTTTCAGTGTCTAACAGCCACAGCTCAGCAGTGATTAAAAACGGGATTTAAACTAAGACAAGATCAGGTGAGTATCTTGGGTGATCCAAGGCATGTGGATCTGGCTGAGCGGGTAGCTTTTGTTTACACCACGGGCTTTATATTCCTACATTAAAATGGTTTAAAAGCCTGTGCAAGCTACTGACATTTATTGATTCCAATATATTTTTGGTTCCTTGGAAAATGTCCCATGTGGAAACTTTCACAATTCGGAATGTCTCCTCAGACATCCATTCTTTGCCAGGACACGCCATTTCGTACCCCAAGAGCTCCACTTAATGTTCTCAATGTTATATTTATGACTGGCCTGCAGTGCTGAAATATTGAAATTCTACCCCTTTGCATAGATTTCGCCCTCAAGAAGCTCACGCCTGTGTTAGTCCCTCAACCTCTCCCCTTGCTCAATGTCAGGACTTACTAAAATGCTTAACTGTGTGACATCGAAACTGGTTTAGCAATTTTGAAAATAACGTGAGTTTCTATCACTTCAAAGGAACATGATTTGTAAATCCAAGAAGAAAATGAAGTCCACATCTCACAATAGCAAACTTTTGGTAAGTGCAAGTGTAAAGACATGAAGAGGATACCAGCAAAGCATAAAGGAGGGCCTCTAGGCCAGCGTGGGCAGTGGTAAGCTTTAATTTGGTTCAGTTCAAGAAATACTTACTCTGCAAAGTCAGTGTCCCAAGAATATCCTCAAACAGTGAGGGAAGAAGATGGGGATGAGAGATAACTCTGATATAGGTTCAAAGGTCATTGAGGAAAGAAAAAATTCTCCCTAGAGATCAGTTGACAATACCAATAAGCAGAGAGCTTTGAGAGGTAGCAGCTAAGAATGGAACCTCCTAAGTCAGACAGACTTGCTGTTGGAGTCTTGACTCCATCACTGACTAGCTGTGTGACCTTAAGTGAGTGACTCAGCCTCTCTCTTTTCAGTATGTTCACTTGTGAAAATGAGAATGACAATAATGATATGTACCTTGGAGAGTTTTTTTCATGATTGAATATGTTAACTCATATAAACTGTGTGGTACATATTAATAATCTAGAAGATGATAGCTACTGCTATTATTATGAGTGATGGTATCAATAAGGCTAAGATAGCATTGCCTTCTTTTAGTTAACGCACAAAGTAGATAACTCTTAGTTAGCAATCAAATGAGAGTATGTACATATTACTTAACGTATTTCCAAGTGCATCGTAAATGGCCATTATCATTATGTTTATTAATCACAAATTAATGTCTCACAATCTCTTTATTATCATAGAGATTTCACAACATTCTGAGTTGTTTGTACTGTATAAACTCAAAACACTATCCTCTTTTCTTTCTTTTTAATAATGGTTCATGTTTAAAGATAGGTCATTGTAAACATTTAATAAAGAGACTAAAAGACAAAGCTTTCCAGATATCATAGGCCTCAAAACCTTATACAGAGCACCAAATTATTTAGAATATTGAGTTTTTAAATCTCAACTGAATCAAAAGAAAACAGCAGCTCCATCAAGTTTCATGTTTAACCGTGAGCGATGCCTTTCAGATGATCACGGTCCATCCTTCCTGTTCTATCAAGTCGGGTCTAAAAGTTAAGGAAGCACACATAGCAGAAACACTGCAACTTGAGAAATCTACCCAAAAGTCTTACCTGAATACTACTGACCATAATCCATATAATTTTACTGGAACTTTTGGTGAAATTCAGTGGATATGCTTCATCAGCAAAAGCTAAAAAGTAAGCATGTAAAACTTATAAATATTTGGCAGTCTTGTTTAGAAGGAAAATTCCACCATCTGGGTTCATTTGCGCTTCTAGTACTCTCCCGTGTAGAATGAGTAGACTAAGACAGCCACCCAAACAAAACATGTAAACACGCCCTGTCTTTCTCTCAGACTGGATAGGAAAAAACTGAGAATGAAACTTTTCAATCTGTTTGTAATCCCCTCTTGTATTTCTTCCTTTTAAGTTTTATTCAAATGAAACAATAAAATGTAGTAATTCTATAAGAAAACTGTTAGGGTGGAGAACCCAATACTAACAAAACTTAAACAATTAAGCTGAAGCATCTATATTATTAGGAAATACTTGAATGTAATCAAACCTAAAATATTCAAATGTTTTTAAAAAACGAAACATACCCAGAGAATGACTCTTTCTCCCATGATTCCTAGGTATAAAATTAGCTTATGTTTTAATATATTCTTTGGCCACTATGGTCATATATGTATTTATAATGAAAATGTCCATTACTATATTATAGAAGTTTTTCCACTCCTGTAAATTTCTACTTATCTATTGACTTTTTTCTGTTAACTTTTTAAGAATGTTATACATTGAAATCCAAATTTTCTTTACTTAAACAAAGCTCAACAACAAATATGTATAGTATATCTGTTCAGATATATTTTGACAGCTAATTTTATGGAAGATTACCTTTTATTAAATTGGAAGTTTTAAAGATTAACTTCAAGAGTTTTCACATATGCAAAAAGTCATTTGTTTATATTTGAGGAAAAGTTATTTTTGCTTTTAATGCAAAAATTGTGTCTTATTTTTCTATTTTTATGAGATAATATGACATTGAAATTGTGGAAAACAATAATTGCTTGGGCTTCTGTTTCAATTTTTCTGACATTTAAAAATATCTCTCAGGAATTTCAAAAATAAAAAGCTACATGGGGAGAGGGGCTTCTGGCTCCCAAAAGATTATCATGTAAATTCCAGTGTTTCTATAGCAGAACCCCTTAAGCAATGGCTCACAAATTCTTTTGATTATGATACACAGTAAAGAATATTTTTTACATCATGACCCAGTGCACACACGCATACATATGGAAAAATATGTTCCAGAAAACAATACTTTTCACCGCCTGTGAGGCACTCTCTTTATTCTTCTGTTCTATTCTGTCCTGCTTTGTTTCTTTCCTTCTTAATGCCAATCATGATCCACTGAATTAATTTCAATGTCCATTAATAGATTGTTATCACTAGCTTGAAAATGCTGCCATACACCTAAACTGAGTCTTTCAGTTCTTTCAACCTGTTTCTCTACCACTGTAAAATCTAAAACAATGTGGTACATATACTAGATGGTAAATAAATGTGTTTGTGTGTGTGTGTCTGTCTGTCTGGTTTTTTTATTTATTTTTTTTATTTTTTATTTTTTTTTAAAGATTTTATTTTTTTCTTTTTTCTCCCCAAAGCCCCCCGGTACATAGTTGTACATTCTTCGTTGTGGGTCCTTCTAGTTGTGGCATGTGGGACGCTGCCTCAGCGTGGTCTGATGAGCAGTGCCATGTCCGCGCCCAGGATTCGAACCAACGAAACACTGGGCCGCCTGCAGCGGAGCGCGCGAACTTAACCACTCAGCCACGGGGCCAGCCCTGTCTGTCTGGTTTTTTAAACAAACTTTCATTAATCCTAAAACCAAATGATGACAGGTACAGGTACAGGCATGGTAAAAAATTGATTTATTTACATTTGACTGAAGAAGAAATTAAACCCACTGCCAGTGTTAGAGCACTGCAGGCTCATGCAACATGCAATAGGGTATCAGGAAATTACTAAAGGGCAATGTGCCAGTGTCATTCATTTGAAAGCAGGATTGTGTGATCCTAAGTTTCATCTCAAAGTACTCCATCCAGACTCTCAACTACACGGCCTTAGGACTGTTAGGCAGGGAAACCGTCTACGTACAAAAGAGATTAATTCTTTCTCCTCATCCAGTTCACTCATTGTCCCGCAAAAAGAGAGAGGATAGGAAATTGAGATTTCTGTTTTCTCTGTATTTAATTCACCTCTAACTTTGTATTCTTCACTCACACACACTGGAGCCTTTACACATAAATCAGATACAGTACTTATAAGTCACAACCAGGTCCCTGGACTTAAAAGTGAGATTGGTAGACACTAAATTGTACCACACACTAACTAAAGTATTATTGACGCTGTGTCCATACTCACCGACATGCTTCAAAGCTTTGATGAATCCCTGTGGTTTATTATCTATAAGATAAGGTGAACAGTACCTTCCAGAATGTGTCCAACTCACTTAACACTCACAGTCTGGGTACCAGATATTGTGAATTTAGATGAATAAAATACAGAAGATGCCTGTGAGAAGTTCACAGGCTAGCAAAGAAGACCAATACAGTCAAAGGACACCCCACAAGATGAAGCCCGATGAAACTCCAGCTAAAGCAATATCTGGGCCCCATGCACTCATTATTGGCAGTTAATGCACCTTCAGGAATTCCCTCAACTTTTGGTTTCATGATTTTACTTTCTGACCTGACCCTGTGACCACGATAACTCCCTCCACGTTTGAGCATTCTCTGGATTCCCATCTCCGAATGCCTGTCTTCTGGCTCTGCATCAGCAGTACCACTCCTGGTCCCCAGTTCAGTTTAACTCCGCCCACCTCTCAGTGTCCTCTCTAAGTCATCACCTCATCATGCTTTTGTACTCAACCCTCTGGTCAATATCAACACATCTGTGTGAGTGTGTGGATAACAGATATGAATTGAGTGCTTTAGAAACACGGGAAGAAATGATTAATTCTGCTTGGGGAACTCAAAGAGTGCACTTAACCTGAACACGGAAGCTGAGACAAAGAGGACACAGGAGAAGACATACTGGAGGGACAGTTACTAGAAGGTCCTGTCCAAAGTGGTTGCTTACTTGTCCTCACTCAAGGCAAACATTCACACGAGGATTTTACCAGAATTTGCTGTGGAAAGAGCAGAGTTCCAGGAGAGTAGGGGAAAGAGGAGTATACAAGAAGGAGAAAAATAGGTTTCACAAAATAGCCAAACAGTGTGACTACCACCTCGATGGTTCTACTTTCTTCAGGTATATCTCTCAGAAACTAAAGACTTATTTAGCACATAAAGTATTCACAAAAGCATGCATCTTGTTGAAAGACAGGTGCCCCCATTTAATTGCACCTAAATGTTAACTGAGAGGCTTATAATAATCTTTTAACTCTTGGTTTTTAACTGTTGGTTTAAATATTGGTAATATTTAATAATCTGCTTTTTGTTGGCAGGCCTTTAGTTTTTTAATCAAACATACAATATATGTTGTTATTTCCCAGATCAACATGAGATTCTTGGATAGTCAAAATCTATGGAAATTTCTCTTGAAATTTCTGCCCCATATTTTTTCCTTTGCTTGGTACCAATAAAAAGACCTAACATAGTCATTATCATCTTTCTTGGCTGTTCAGGACATTTTGATCCAGGATACCTTACATAGTTTATGCACATTAAATAAAAATCAGGGGCCAAGTTTTTCCATCTAAAATTCCCTGAGGCATTTTATTTATACCTTATTCCCAACATCTCTTATCTCAAACTTGTTCAGTCCACCCAGAAAAAAGAGAAAAAAATAATATGCTAAGATTTCAGAGCCAGTGAAGGAGGAAGGGGAGAGAGAGAATTGAAAAATAGTTTTTTCTCATTTTTTGTCCAACCTAGAAATTTTCAGGTTCTCTTTTGTGTTTTTGTCAATCTCTTTACTGGAAAGGAACAATTATTTAAATCATGTAAATTATACAGCCTAAACTAAGACATCTAAAGATGATTTAGGTGCTATAATATAATTCTCATGGTCACTAAGAATACCACTTCATATGATGCAATTCTAAGACACTGCTGAATACATTAAACTTTCTCCTTATAAATTTAAAGTTCTTTCAATACCTTAATATTTTTGGTATTGATAAAAATAATACACATCAAAGACAAGTATAAAATACATCCTGTGTTAGTAAGAATAATGTTAGCATTTGTAACAAATAAACTCCCAAATGTCCATCTCTTAATGCTATAGATTTTTCATGCTAATGTGAGTTCAATATGGGATCAGCAGCAAATTTCCTTCTGTGTTTTGACTCTGCCATTCTCTGAACCTTGTGTCTGAATCTGTGTCCGTTCCAATGGGAGGAGCAAATACGTGGGGAGGACGAGGGAAGATTTTTATGGGCCAGGTCTCTTTATGGCATAAATCACTTGGATTGGGTAGTATCTAATTCTCACTTGCAGAAGAAGTATCATGGTAAAAAAAAAAAAAAAAAATCCCTACAGTCCCTTTTACTTCTGTGATTCTAGGTCTTTTGGAAGCTAATAGATGAATATTTAACTTATCAGCATCCATATCATTTGTTTTGCTAGACTTAACATCATTCAGCTGTTGTTTGGAATAGAGCCACATCCATATAATGTTGTTCTTTACCCTCTTTTGTGTAATTTCAAGATGTAACGTCAATATTGGAATTTTAGCTACAAATAAAATGTACATAGTTATATTAGCTGCAAAACATAGAGTGGACTTCGTTCAAGACTTAAAAACATAAATTAGTACTGGTACACAATGATACATAAGTGTGATATGTCACTGGTGACAGAGCTCATCTCCATCCAGTGTTGCTTAGTGCTTTTTTTATAAAGTTATATTGAATTTTTGTAGTGAAACCTGAAACCAAATGAAACTTTCTTGAAGTGGGGTTTATTTGTAGAGGTTTGGGGTTTGTCTATAAACTCCACATCCATGTGTGGTTCATAGAAAATGTTGGTAAGACTCAATCAGCTTTTAGAAAACCTGGATAGAATTTCAAGCAATTAGGAACAAGAGAATGAATGTGTTTTGTTGACTTTAGACCAAATTCCATGGGTTTTGAATTTAGAATTGAACAATTGGGGTTTAAGTTCCATTCACAGAGAAAACATGACTTCCTAGTGGAAAGAAAAGACCTGAAGAAAACAACTTTTACTTTGGAAAAATATAAAAATTGTTCATGCATGAGCTCTGGAACAAAACATAGTGGTTGAAAAGAGTTCGCCTAAAAAGAATTTAAAGAAATTTTGCAATACAGTCTGTTACTGCTGGTTGTTATTCTCCCTATTGAAGTGAATTCCCAGAAGCTTTAAGAAGTGTCGACACACCCAATCTTCCTGGGCAAGAAAATGTTAACGTAAGCCATATATATATTAAGGGACAAAATTCAACAAGTTGTTTCTAAAATAAACAACAGAATGTTTTAAAAATCAGTTAGTTATCAGAGTGTTGTCTGAATTCAGCTAATTGTACTCCGAATAACAAGTTCCTGGGAGGTAAATGAATGAAATCATTAATTCTCATCATTTCAGAGGCGGGAACTCTGCAAATTGGTGTTAAGAACTGAATTCATGCGCGCTGTGTGATAATGCAAGTCTTACAACCTTACTGCTCAGACACCAACTACAACCAAGACCTGAGTTGATTCGCAAGGTTGAAAACTCTGACTGTTCTATTTGTGAGCTTATGCCTTTCCTTTCTGGCGTTTCATAGATTTTGATTGGAAGGCTTCCTGGAAGCAGTGAATCTGCAACAGATACAGCTAAAACACTGGTAAACTGGCAAAGTAAGAGAAAAAATAACCTCTTACAATTATATGGAGAAGAGGTATGGATCGTGAATGTCAGGGGATCATAGTTAAAAGCGTGATTAAGCCCAAGACTCAAGGAAGATGAAGAGAGCAATTTGGAAATGAGACGATTTCTGTCATGGCTTATATACAGTGTTGGATTCCCTTTTGCTAGAAAAACATTTTTAAATTAAGGATGGAAATATTTGTAAAAATTCAGACTATTAAATCCGAAACTTTTGAAATCAGTTCTACTCCTCAAAATACAGCCAGATTCTTCTCTCCCAAGAGAAAAAATGAGATTGCTAAAGATGAGTTTTGGACTAACCTGGGCTGCAATTTGAGTGGGATGCATTTGGAAGAAGCCCAGGTCAATTCTGAAGCCAATGCAGTCTGCTTTTCAAATCAACCTGGCCTGGGTTAAAGGTTGGAATGAAAGCTATCAGAAACCTGCAAACAGGTGAAATTTAACAAAGCAAGCCAATTTGAACTGATTTTTAAGATTTCCTCCACCCCACTTTTGGAGGGGTCAACTAAAATAGTGAATTATTGTTCTGGATTTGGATTTGTTTAAATAAGTTTGTACGCAAACAGCCAGGGAAACAAAATGTCACGTTTTGTGAAACTTTCCTTAATTTGAGAGCTATAACCTGAAAAGACCCAGACTTAACCCAGGTTTCTAAAAAGCATTGGACAGTTTTACATTTTGTAAGCAGATTGATTTGCAAGCAAATTGAGGAAGAGGTTTGCTTTTTGATTTTTGGTTTTGTTTTTTTAGTTTAACTGTAATTTGGATTCTATGAATCCTAAGTTTTTAATTCAACAAGTGTAGGTGAAAAGCTTAGAGCTGTTGGAAAGAAGAGATTCTAAACAGAAAGTAAGCGAAATGAAAGGTAGACAGAATTAATAATCCAAAAATTCTCCACTTTAATTCAAACTCCCAAGCAAACATGTACAGAGAAAAAAACCCAGAATTCTAAACAGAGACATCTATTACAATTTCATCTGGATGATAGATGACAAGCAAATCGCCAGCTTTTCCATTTTCTCCTCATTAGTTATTTTTCTAAACAAATTATTTTAAAGTCTCAATCATTTTCTTCATATAATCATCGGAACCCAACACTGATAAAGAAAACTCAGAAGTATTCACCTATGGACAAAAGGATAATAGATCCAGGGATTAATCCAAAGCAAGTTACTCAATATTTTTGTATTTTTAGGCAAAATCAGTAAACTCCAATTAAACTGTAAACTTACGGAAGATCACTGACAGTATTTTCTATATCCTCTTTTACATAACCAAGGTATCTAACATTGTGGTAGCTAGGGAGCAGGTCTTATTATGACTTCATGCTTTTAAAGATGCTTTTAGAACATACCAAGCTCCACCCACTGAAAAGATCTAGTAAAAAATTCTTAACCCAATAGCATTGACCAACCAGCACATCAATTTTCCATTAACAGGAACCAGGGCCCTTTGGAAAAATAGCTGATTCCAAGTCTGGGGCAGGAAATGTAAAGCATGCACTTAAAGCGCTTTATCACACCAGAAATCAAGGAAGTGATCAAATGCTATTATGAGCATAAGAACTCAGGAGCCAACTTGAATAGGCTGGGAGGGGCCAAAGAAAGGACAATTTGAACATGAGTAAGATAACAATGACTATGGAATGAAACACATGAAATATGTTGGAATCCCTGAGTTCATAATATTACCCCAAAACCCTCACTGTTCATCTTTGGAGGATACTAGAAAACCAATCCACTATTTCGAAAACTGGAAAATAACAGAAAAGGCCCAAGCTTTTTGTCGTTAATGTACACTCCAGCATAGTGACCAATATGAGAGGACATGAAGGAGAAAGGAAAGGATCAAGCTCTCAAAGATAAGCAAGTTATTGATGTAAAATATGGAAGATAAACTAAGAAGGCCTTCTCCCTCACATAATCCTTTACAATTCTAATTCCCTCTCCAGAGTCAACCACTATTAAGAGTTTTAGTGTTACATTTTTTAAGTACTTATATATTTCTTTACATAGATGGAATCACACATAATAATATACACATATTAATCTTGTTTGGTCTTGATGAACTTTCTCCCTATTCTTTTAATAGTTGCATAGTATTACAGATGTATCATAATTTGCTTAGTAATTCTCTTACTGATAAACAAGATTGTTTCCCGTTTTTTTGGTTCAAACTCTTTTACCATGCACATCCTTATTCATATGTCTCTGTATACAGATGCAATTATCTTAATAAAATAGAGTCTTAAAGGCCAAATTAGTGGGGGGGCCGGCCCCGTAGCTGAGTGGTTAAATTTGCACACTCGGCTGCCGTGGTCCAGGGTTTCACTGGTTCGGATCCTGGGTGCGGACCTGGCACTGCTCGTCAGGCCATGTTGAGGTGGCATCCTACATGCCACAACTAGAAGGACCCACAACTGAAATATGTAACTAGGTTGGGGGGATTTGGGGAGAAAAAGAAAAAAAAAAAAAGTCAAATTATTGGGTCAAATGATATATGCAATTTTTACAACTTTATTGAGGTATACTGGTATTAATTAAGTTTGATAAATTTTGACATACAAATATACTCATGAAGCCATCACCCCGCACCCACCCACACACAAAAACATCCATCACCCCCATGTTTTCTCAGGCCCCTTGGTAATCTTTTCGCCTGATCCCTTCCCCCAAGGCAATCACTGATCTGCATTCTGTCCCTTGTCTAAGAAAATCACACTGGATTGAGTTAAACAAGCTAGGAAGACTTTGTTCAAGAGTATTGCAAGAGAGGTAAAACCTATTTCAGCGGGGGGGAGATTTACACCTCAAATGAGCGGAGAAAGAATTTACAATTGTAAGTTTTCTCAAGTAAATGCTCTAAGAAAAGGGTGATAAGGGGCTCTAGTCAGGAAGAAACCTGCCTAAAGTTTAGTCAGGCTAAGGGGAACGTTAAGGCCGTCTTGGGCACCCTATAAATTAATTTGCATTTTCTAGAATTTCACGTAAGTGGAATCACTCAGGAAGTAAACTTTCCATCAGGCTTCTTTCACTCAGCATAAATATTTTTAGGTGCTTCTGGGCTGCTGCGTGCATCGACTGTTCATGCTTTTGTTTTGCTCAGTAGTATCATATTGTAGTCACACACTACAATTTGTTTATCCATTCACCTATCAATGATCATTTGAGTCACTTCTAGTTTGGAGTTCTTACACATAAAGCTGCCATAAACATTCATGTGCAAGTCTTTGCACAGAATATACTTTCATTTCTCCCTATTAAATATCTAAGATTTGAATGGTTGCTATAGACCTACCATATGTTCTAAGAAACTTGGGGGCCAGCCCTGTGGCCGAGTGGTTAAGTTCGCATACTCTGCTTCAGCAGCCTGAGTTCACCAGTTTGGATCCTGGGCACGGACCTACACACTGCTCACCAAGCCATGCTGTGGTGGCATCCCACACAGAAGAACTAGAATGACTTACAACTAGGATATACAGCTATGTACTGGGGCTTTGGGGAGAAAAAAAAAAGAGGAAAATTGACAAAAGATGTTAGCTTAGAGTCAATCTTCCTCACCAAAAAAAAAAAAAAAAAGAAAGCATACCTTAAAAAAAAAACTGCCAAATTATTTTTATTCTACATTCCCTCCAGCAGTACATGAGATTTCCAGTTGTTCTGCATCCTCACCACACAAGTTGTGATTAGTCTTTTTAATTTAGACATTTTAATATGTGTATAGTAGTATCTCATTGTGGTTTTCATTTACATTTCCCTGAAGACTAATGATGATCATCTTTTCTTGTGCTTGTTTGTCACCCATATATCTTCTTGATAAAATGTCACTTCACATCTTTTATCTATATTTGTGTTGGATTGTTTATTTTCTCATTTAAAATTTTGATATGTCTAACATAGAAATTCTTTATCAGATGTGAGAATTGCAAATATTTTCCCAATTTGTGGCTTTTTATTCTGATAACAGTATCTGTTTAAAAGGAGAAGTTCTTAATTTGGATGAAAGCCAACTTATCAATTTTTTTCATTTATGGATTGTGCTTTTGGTATTGTTACTAAGAAATCTTTGCCAACACAATGTCACAAAGATTTTCTCCTGCTTTCTTCTGGAAGTTTCATAGTTTTACGTTTTACATTTAGGCCTATGATCCAATTTGAGTTGGTTTTTGTACTGTGTGAGGTTTGGATCAAAGGTTTTTTTTACACTTAGATATTCAGTTATTCCAGCATTGCTTGTTGAAAGACTATATTTTGCCAGTGAATTACTTTTGCATCTTTGTCAAAAATCAATTGACCACATATGTCGGTTGACAAGGAAATATAATGTTGCCTTCTCAGAGTTGATGATGCATTTGCTGAGGAAAGCAATGGAAAATAAGAATTGCTAACTGGCAATTATTTGAAGTAGTTGCGTTAAATGTAATTGATATAAACCCGTTGTCTTTGTCAAATGGTCGTTTGGCCATACCCTTCGGGTTCTCTCCTGAACAGGCTTTCTCATTTCTTTCAATATAGATGGGCTGAGAATTTTCCAAATCTTTAAGGTCTGCTTCCTTTCTGATTAACAAAGCCATCTTTAAGTTGTTTTTCTCTTCTCAAATTTTACTATAAGCAGTCAAGAGAAGCCAAGCCGCACCTTCAGCACTTTGCTTAGAAATTTCCTAAGCCAAATATCCAATTTCATCTCTCACAACTTCTACCCTCTACTAAACACTAGAACATAAACACAATTCAACGAAGTTCTTCAGCACTTTATAACAGGACAGCCTTTCTTCCAGTTTCCAATAACATGTTCCTCATTTCTGCCCAAGACCTCATCAGAATGACCTTTACCACCCATATTTCTACCAAAATTCTGTTTAGGATTACTTGGGGATTCCCTAAGAAGATTGAGGCTTTCTTTACTGCTCTCTTTTCTTTCTGGGCCCTTACCGGAATTGCTCTTAATTGTTTATTCACGCAATGTAAACTTTTTTTAGCCTTTACCTCAAAAATGTCCCAGCCTCTACCCATTATCCAGCTCCAAAGCTGCTTCCACATTAATATGTATTTTTACAGCAGCACCCTCACTTGTCAATACCAATTTTTGTCTAGGTATTTTTTAAAATACCTAGGTAAGACTGGGTGACTTTTGAACAACAGAAATTTACTTCTTACAGTTCTGAAAGCTGAGAAGTTCAAGACCAAGGCACCAGCAGATTCAGAGTCTGATAAGAGCCCACTTCCTCACTGACGGGAGTTTTCTCACTGTAACCTCACACAGTGGAAGAAACAAGTGAGCTCTCTCGGGTCTCTTTTATAAGGGTGCTAGTCCCATTCATGAGGGCTCTGCCTGTGTGATTTAATTACCTCCTACAGGCCCCATTTCCTAATACCCTCACATTGGGGGTTAGGATTTTAACATATGAATGTTGAGAGGGATATAAACAGTCAGTCCATAGCATTCATTAAAGGAAAACATTAAGCAAGAAAAAGGCACCCACATTTAGGAAACAATTACAATGCTTAGAACAGAAAATTTGTGATGTGTACTTTATCTTGATTATATGAAATGATAAATCAAGACCTTATTTTAATTACACTATTTTCAATCCCATAGAATTCAACTTGAAGATGCTCAAGAAAAATCATTCTTATTTTATCTTTTGAACAATTTCCAATGACTTTAGACTGATATACTTAGACTTCCAAAACAAGGAAGTAAAGTGAATTACTTCTACATTGTCTTAAGAGGGGTGGGCTGTGGGCCAAGAGCTTCCATTTGTACACTTGCCCTAGGACTTGTAATGAAAGAGGGGGGCCTGGCCACAGGTGCCTTGGTGAAACATTGAAGAAACATTTGTCACATATTCTTGTGGTCAAACTGCAAGTTTCTTTCTCAAAGGGATATAGTCTCCCCTTGAGACAGTAGGCTCTGGGTCTGAGAATTTGTTTAGATCTGAAAACTGAGTGAAGGTTCATGATCTTCCATTACAATGGCCGTTATCAGACTTTTTCTCACAGGCTCAATTTTTTCTTGTAATACAAGTCAAATAACACCCTAGTGGGTTGCTCCTCTGAGAACACATGGCCTGCCAGCTGTCACAACTGATCCCTGTGGGCCAAGGTCTAGGACTCCAGCTTTGCTCCCCATTTTGGTAACTGCGTACATCTTTCCTCTGTTAGTTAGGTCCTGCCAACTAGCCTCAGTTTAGAATCCTTTGAAAGGGATACTAATTGGATGACACTGATACTAGTTTCATGGCAGTATCTTCCACTGTCAACCCCGGTCAATCAAGGATAGCCATCACTGAACTACTCAATCATTTCTCTCATCATTAGTGCCCTTAAGCTCAAGCAAGCAGTCTGGGTACCCCCAGGGTACACCCCAGAAGTCCCTGCACTTTACAGGGTTTTCTTCTAAATTTTCTAAGTTTGCCTCAGGTGCCTGGGACCCAGACTGGCCATGGCCAGCAACGCCACCCAGCTGGACAGCTTGAGCTCAAATCAGGACCAGTATAGGCCTTGTCCCTGTTTCTCCCATTTTGGACATTCTCCAACCATCTTGCCTACATGTAAGGTCACTAGATGCCCTGAGGAACTCTAGAATCCACTGAGACCTGATCACAGGACTCAGTTCCAGCAGAGAGGCCTAGTAAGCAAATCACTCCCACTGACCAGCACAATTTTTCTTTCACAGGATCACATGAGGTTGTTTCACCAGAATAGTGTTGATATACTGATTTGGGGTAACTCTCCCTCATGTCAGACATAAGAAAATGTCAGGGCTCTGAGCCAGTGATGGTCATCCTTCAGCTTGAATCACATGAGCCCATTGCTTCTTTTACATAACATGTTTGAGATTATATTAGTAAATGTATCAATAGCTCATTCTTTTTTATTGCTGAATAGTATTTCGTTGTGTGAATATAGCACAGTTTGTTTATTCATTCATCAATGACACACACTTGAATGGGTTCTAATTATTGGCCATTATTACCAAAGCAGCTGTACAACACTTATGTACAGGCCTCGTACATCAATGTAAATATTAGTGGTCATTTCATTGGGATAAATCCCTAAGAGTGGAATTGTTAGGTCATATGTTAGTTAAGTGCCTGTTTAATTTATAAGGAACTGCAAAACTGTATTCCAAAGGAGATATAAATTCTACCTCCCCACCAATAATTTATAAGAATTCCAGTTGCTCCATAACCTTGCCAAGAACTAATATTATCAGTCTTTTAATTTTAGCGCTTCTAGTGGATATGAAGTAGTATCTCACTGTGGTTTAATTTGGCTCTGGCTTAGACTACATAATGTTAATTGCTTGTATGTTGATATAACGATTGGTATATTTGATTTCCAATTGAATCCCATTGTCTTACTGGATTTGACGAATACCAGTGTTGAACATCTTTTCATATACTTATTGAACGTTCATATATCTTCTTTTGTGAATTATCAATTCAAGCCTTTTGCTCAATTTTTCATTGAGCTATTCCTTTTATTATTATCGCATTGTAAGCATACTTTATATACTCTAGCTGTAAGTTCTTTGTTAGATACATATATTGTGAATATTTTTTTCTATTTTGTGGTTTGCGTTTTCATTTTCTTAATGGTCTTTTGGAAAGCAGGCAGTTAAAACTTTGATGAAGTCTAAGTTAACATTTTTTATCGTGGGCACTCTTCCGTGACCTTTCTCTTTAATTTTTCTATCACATTTTCTTCCAGAAGTTTCATCATTTTGGTTTGTATATTTAGGTCTATGATAGATTTCAAAGTAATTTTTGTGTATTGTTTGAGATTAGTGTCAAGTTATATATTTTTTATAAGGAGATCTAGTTGTTCCAGCATCAATTTTTGAAAATGATATTCTTCCCCCATTGAAAATAATTGGCTCTCATGCTAAAAAAAAAGTTGACCATATGTGGAAAGTCTATTCTAAATTCTCTGTACCGTGCCACTGCTCTACGTCTGCCTTTATCCCAAGACCAAACGAAGTTGTATGCTATAGCTTTCTTCTGAGTCCCGAAATAAGATAATATGTCTTTCAACTTTGTTCTGTCTCAAAATTGTCTTGGCTATTTTAGGTCCTTTGCATTTTCATATAAATTTTAAAATAAGATTGCCAACTCCTTTTTAAAAGGGGAGGAGGGCTTCTAGGATGTTGATTGGCACACCATAGGATCTACGGAAAAATTGGGGGAGAATGGACAATAATATTGAGTCTTTCAATCCAAGAACATGGTATATCTCTCTATTTATTTAAGTCTATTGAAATTTCTCATCAATTATTTGAAGTTTTCAGTGTAGCTGTCTTTGGCATATTCTGCTAAACCTAAGTATTTTATTTTTTTGATGTACTGTAAAAGGAATTTTTTATTTTGTTTTTCAAGTGTAAATTGCTAGTACAAATAAATACAATTAGTTTTGCATTTTGAGCTTGCATTCTATGACCTTGATAACTTCACTGTATATTTCTAAGTGTTTTTCTTAGAAGATGTCTTAGGATTTTCTCCACAGACTATCATATCAATTGCAATTAGAAACAGTTTTTCTTCTTCCTTTCCAATCTTATGCCTTTTATTTCTTTTAGTTACCTTATTGCACTGACAATTATTCCAGTAAGATAAGGAACAGAAGTGACGACAGTGGACATCTTTGCCTTTCCCCGATCTAAGGAGGAAAACATCAGCCTTTCACCATTGATGATATGAACTTTGGATTTTTCCTGGATGCCTTTAAAAGGTAAGGAAGGTTCTTTCTATTCCTACTATGCTGAATGTTTTTTATGCTGAATGTGTGTTGAATTTTACCAAAATCTTTGTCTGCATTTGCTGATATGATCATATAATGTTTCATCTTTATTCAGTTAATGTGGTAATTATATTGTGTGATTTTCAAACACTAAAACAAGCTTGCATTCCTTAGATAAACTCTACTTGGCCATAATATAGGATATTTCCTATTGTATATTATTAATGGATTCAATTTGCCAATACTTCGTTGAGGATTTTTGAATCTATGATCATGAGGGATACAGGTCTGTGTTTTGGTCAATTCAGGCTGCTATAATAGAATACCATAGACTAGGTGGTTTATAAACAACAGAAAGTTATTTCTCACAGTTCTGGAGGCTGAAAGTCCAAGATCAAGGTGCCAGAGGGTCAAGTTCTGGTAACAGCATCCTTCCAAGTTGCAGACTGCTGTGTTTTCATCAGTATCCTCACATGGTAGAGAGCAGAGATTAAGCAAACTCTAATCCCTTTCATGAGGGTTCCCCCTTCATGTCCTCATCTAATCCTAAATCTAATCTAATTACCTCCCAAAGACCCCATCTCCTAATACCATCATATCACAGGGTAGGGTTTCAACACATGCATTTTGCGGGGACACATTCAGTCCATAACAGTCTCTGATCTCCTCTAACAAATCTTTGTCAGATTTTGGTATCAGCGTTATACTGATCACATAAAAGAACTTGAGAAGCATCCCCTTCTTTATTTTCTGAAAAAGAATTTATATATGATTGGTATTATTTCTTACCTTGTGCAGGATAGAATTTATCAATGAAATCATCTGGGCCTTGAGTTCCTTTGTAGAAAGGTTTTTTTCATTATTATTATTATTACACATTCTTTAATAGTTCTTTGGCTATTCTAATTTTCCACTTCTTCTTGAGTCACTTTTGTTAAGTTGTGTTTTTCAAGAAATTTGTCCATTTCATCTAGTTGCTAAATTTATTGGCACAATTTTTTCCTAATATTCTTTGATTTTCCTATTAAAATTAGTAAGACATGTAATGGTATTCCTTCTCCTATTTGTCATATTGATCATTTATATTTATCTATTTCTTGATTTGTCTTACTGGGGCTTAACGGTTTACTAATCTTTCAAAGAATGAATTTTGAGCTTTGTTAATTTTTCTGTTTCTAAATCATGGACTTCTGCACTCAGTCTATTATTTTTTTTCCTTCTACTTATTTTGAGTTTAACTTACTCTCTGTCTGTGGCTCTTAGGGTGGAAACTTACATCAAAATTTTTAAATCTTTCTTCTCTTCTATTATAGGCATTTAAAGCTATAAATTTCCCTCTAAGTACTACTTTTGCTGTATCCCACAAATTTTGGTATGTAGTATTTTTATTATTATTCAACTCAAAATATTTTTTTATTCTCTCATGATTTCATCTTTGAGCTGTGGGTTATTTAGACATGTATTATTTAATATCCAAATGTTTGCAAACTTCCTAACTATTTTAGTCATTGATTTTTGATTTACCTCTGTTATAGTCATTAGAATACACTCTGTAATATACAAATCTTTGGAAATTTATTGAGATTTCTTTTATGACCTACTATATGTCCACTTTGATGAACATTCCATATGCACTTGAAAAGAATGTTTATTGCACAGTTACTGGGTACAATGTTTTATAAATGTCAATTAACTCAAGTAGGTTGATAGTGTGCTCAGATATCCTATATCCAAACTAATTTTTGTCTACTTGTTCATTACTGAAGTAACAAGTAACAAGTTTGTTAATTACTGAAAGAGTGGTGGTAAACTCCACTATTTTTTCCAACTCAGTTTGCACTTCATGAATTTCGAAGCTTTGTTATTAGATGCGTATATATTTATGATTGTCTTCCTAATGAATTGATCCTTTTATGATTTATAAATGTCCCTCTTTATCTCTCGTAAAATGCTTTGTCTTAAAGTCTACTTTTTCTGAAATGAATGTAGTCACATCATCTTTCTTATGCCATTTGCCTGGTATATCACTTTCCATCTTTTGATGTGCAATTTATATGTAGCTTTAAATTTAAAGTATATCTCTAGTAGATGCATATACTTGTGTCTTGCAGTCTAATCTAATCTGACAATCTCTGACCTTCGACTGGAACATTTTACATTGAATGTAATTTTCATTACATTTCCATTTAATGTAATTATTGCTATGGCGAGTTTAAGTCTACTGCCTTGCTGTTTTCCATTTGTCACTTCTATTTTTTTCATTCTGTTGCTCCTTTCATTGGCATTTTATTTCTATCCCTTCTATTGGTTTCTTAGCTCTTTTTTAAAAAATTAATTTTTAGTGTTTTTCCAAGGCTAACAGTGCATTCTTAAGTTACCAGAATCTATTCAGGTCAAAATGGTACTATTTAAAATTTTACACTTAACACTTCCTTTTTCCTACCTCCCACTTGTTACTTACACTGTACCCACTCCTCCTCACACTTCATACCTTGCACTCCACAAATCTAATAGCCTTACAACTTTATAATTTCATTTATCTATCACCCCCAACTTTTGTGCTTTTTTGGTCACATATTTACTTCTACATATATTACAAAGTCCACCTTACAATGTTGTTATTTTTGTTTTAAACAGTCAGCTGCCTTTTAAAGAAATTATGAAGTAATAAAAATAATCTTTTATACCACCCACTTACTTGCTGTTTCTGGCACTCTTTTTTTTTTTCCTTTCTGTAGATTTGGGTTTCTATCTGGTCTCATTGCTCCATCAGTCTGAAGAATGGCCCTTAACATTTTTTGTTTTGCAAGCCTGCTGGATCCAATTCTCTCAGCTTCCGTTTATCTGAAAATGTCATTTCATTCAGTTTGTTAAGAGGTATTTTCTCTCAATATAGAATTCTGAGGATTTTTTCCCCATCAGCACTTTAAAGACATTTCTATTGTCTTCGGACATCCACCGTTTCTGATAAGAACTCGGCATACAGTTGTTCACTCATATGTTATGTATCTTTTTCCCCCTCTGGCTGCTTTCAAAATTCCCTCTTTATATTTAGTTTTCAGCAGTCTGGCTGTGCCTATGTGCAGCTTTCTTGGTATTTATCTTTCACTGAGTTCATTGATTTTCTTTGAATTTGTAAGTCAACGTTTTTCATCAGATTTGGGGAAATTGGGCATTATTTAATTATATATTTTTTCTTGCCCCATTCCCACTTCCTTCTCTTTCTAGGACTGCTATAACACATATATTAGATGAGTTGATATTATTCATGTGTCCCTGAGGTTCTGTTCCTTTTTCTTTCCTTTACCATCTCCCATCTGCTATGAAACCTATCCAGTGAACTTTGCACTTCAGTAATTTTCTATTTAGGAATTTCCATTTGGTTCTTTTTTACGGTTTTTATTTCTCTGCTGAGATTCCTAATCTGTTGACTCAATTGGACTACATTTTCTTTTAATTCTATGAACATACATCTTCCTTTAGCTGCTTTGAAATCTTTGCTAAATCCAACATTCGAGTCACATCATATTGTGTTCCTGTTTGCTGTCACTGTTTTCATTGACTATAGATCCTATTTTCCTGTATCTTTGCATGTCTGGTAATTTTTTTACTGTGCATTGGACACTGTTAGTGATACCTCATAAAGGCTCTGGATTCTGTTATCTTCCCTCTGAAAGGTATTGATTCTTGTTCTAGTAGGCTGTTCAATTACTGGCTAATAAACTTCAAATTGCGTAGGTTTGGGTTTCTGCTTTGTAATGGGGGATATGTGGAGATCCAAGATGCTTCCCGAGCGCCTCTAACTGGGTAGGACGCAGCCTCCCAAATCTGTCTCCCCTGCAGCTCTAGTCAGGGTTTGGTTTTAGACTTTGTTAGGTGGGTGTAGAGCACTGGTCTTCAACGGCACATGATTTTCTCCCGAGGCAACATCTGTCAGTATCTGAAGACATTTTTGGTCATCACAGCAGGGGGTCAAGGGGGAGCTACTGGTATTTAGTGGGTAGAGGCCAAGGATGCTACTAAACATCCTACAACACATAAAACAGCTTGACACAACAGAAATTATCTGACCCATGATAGCAATACTGCCAAGATAGAAGAACTCTGGTGTAACAGGGCTTATGCTAGGGCATGGTCCTTACTTCTGCCTGGGGAATTAACGGGGTGTTCATGAGGCCCTCCACTAGCCAGCCCTGGTGGTCTGGCGATTAAGATTTAGCACTCTCCCCACCACGGCCCAAGTTCGCTTCCTAGTTGAGGAACTACACTACCCATCTATTGATTGTCATACTGTAGCAGCTGCTTGTTGCTGTGATGCTGGGAGCTATGCCACTGGTATTTCAAATATCAGCAGGGTCACAATGGTGGGCAGATTTCAGCAGAGCTTCCAAACTAAGACAGACTAGGAAGAAGGACCTGGCCACTCACTTCCAAAAATATTGGCCATGACGACTGTACAAATAGCAGCAGAGCATTGTCTGACATAGTGCTAGAAGGTGAGGGGATGGCACAAAAAAAAGACTGGGCAGGATTCTGCTCCGCTGTGTACAGGGTCGCTAGGAGTCAGATTGACTTGACGGCATTAACAACAAAATGAGGCCCTCCACTCTGCCTGGAATGGACATCCAGTGACTTTCATCACTATTTGATGTCTAATATTTCTGGGAAATTCCTCTCTGGGGAGCCTGATGTAGTCATGCTCTGAGGATTCTTGATGGGAGAATTTGTAATATCACATTGCAAGGAAATTAGTGGAGAAATGAGAAGAATTTGTGGCCACTTTTACAATGTAGCCACTTCTGCTTTCAGTGTTTATAATTTTTAGTTCATATAATTTTCTCAATGTAAACCTTTACTTTGTTGTGAGTATTGAACTTAATAAATGCGGAATCTCTGAATGTACATCCCTGTTTTTATTATGATGTGTATTTGATGATGTTTATGTGTGACTTTGTTGAATAACAGATTCTTAAATTCAAAGAATAGCTTAATCTGATGATACTTTAGGTTACAAATACTGGCCATGCCTGAAAAATTACCTATTTGATTAGGAATTAACTGATACATAAGGATTTGAATATTGCTGTTGGCCTGGAAACTAGATGCTTTGCATTACATTTCATTAACATCTTTATATTTTCACCCATTCTACTGGTTTCTCCTAATAAGCGAGTTTAAGCTCAGCACATTGTAATCAAGGAGCCAATGTATAAGTAATGAACAAAGTGAAAGACCGAAGACAAAAAACTTCTAACCTTCCCAAAGGAGTTTTACAACAAGGTACTGTGGATGAGATACACCACCCTGCTTGAATCCAAGAGTATATCAAGGCCCCAAACAAGCATGTTTTGTCTCAAGCTTCAAGAGCTGGTGTTGCCTTATACCTCGGAGCCCGCTCTACCCCACTGCCTCTGAACCATATGTCAGTCCTTCCTTCCTCCTAAGACAGGATCCAGGGCTCAACTCAGAAGCAAGTACTACAGGGTATTGCTTTCAATGCCTTTCTAATCCATGAACCTAGCTCTCTTTCTCTCTCCCTCTCTTCATTTTCATAATGTAATACACAATGAAAACAAAATTATTATCCTCACTCTAGATTATACTTCCTCACTTGGTTTGGAATCTACTACCCTACCTAGTAAAACACAAGCGTTCTGGGGAATTAGAAAATCAAGGCGTTCTGACATGAATAAATAAAGAATAACAATATAAATGGGCCAAATACTTGGCATAAACAATATGAAGGTATGTCTAAACACTAATTTATTTATTGCATTAATTTGACCTTTGTATCTTTACTGTTGTGTGTTTTTCTTTTCCGAGCAGACTACGGAGTTACATATTTACTTGATCTTCCATGACTATTCAATATTGCTGCCTTTTGTTTTGTTTGCAAACTCAGTAAAAACAAAGTCTATAGACTTTCATTTGATTTGCTTTGTTCAAAGCGTAACAAAGATAATAGTTTCTATTTGATGATTAGAAGAATGACTAAGCTTAGCAATGCTAGAAACATGGATGGCAATTTGAATATTCATAATCCATAACTCAATACAAGGAAGAGAATTAGCTACATCAAAAACATATGTAATTTCATGAGAAAAGTAATATTCAAAACCCAAGAAAGATGTAACAAAACTATTTAAAAAGAAATACTCTTGATGTTTATCATTTTCATGCTATCCCTGTTAGGTGGCCAGATGCAAGAGAATTCCTTTGATGATCAGGATCAATATGTTATTCTTTAACCTGCCATTCATTTTAACCATAAAATTGTGTGCATTTAAATAAATCATGAATCAGTAATTTTTATGTTATAAGGAAAATATAGAATTCTCTAACTAAATATCTTGAATACCTAACTTGTGCTTATTTTAATCTTTCTAATTACCACATTATGCTTTGATTTTAAATGAAAAAAACACGCTTTCTCAAAAAGATTACAAAATTAGTACTTTCAGGACATATTTATTTTCTAGTTACTTTTATTGATCTTACAGGCAGAATAGTATCTTGATCTCTCTATTATATTTAACAACACCAAAAAATCTACAACTCTGGTGTCAATATCAGTAATTACTAAAAATCGAGCAAGCAATTTACAACTATCTGGATTCAAAACGCATATAATTGCAATAACAATAAGAAGGTATTTACGAGTTAAGACATAAATAGCCAACATAAATTTAGTACCTCAGGCATTTTTCTAACAGTGGTGTTTATACAAATTTTAGAAATTGAGGAGTACATTGGCCAGTCACCAAGGATCGTGAAAAAGAAAATACATAAAAGTGCCTATTTTGCTAACAGTATCTGTTCAGCTCTTTAGGTTGACATTGTGTGGTACTGTTATCCCTTGCAAGCATTAGAAATCAATATTACACGTGCCTCAAGCTTTTTTACAGATGAATGATCTGATGAAGATGCCCTCATTTCCGAAAGTAAGGTCATCAATGTTTATCTTCACGTGAAACAGTTCAGGAGGCTTGCTGAATCTTAAGAACACCCGATCTCAGACTACTGGATGAACAGCAACATCTAGTGGTCATTACATCCCTAGACAAACATTTTAAAAGTATAAACTCAAAGGTATCCATGAAACAAGAGAAACTGCCACGATACGTCATCTTTGATATTGACGCAAGCAAACTTCCGGTGAAACCGTGTCAGAAAATTATAAATGCTTCCTAGTAGATTTCCTCTGATTCAATAATAACATACATTTAAGGAAAGGCCAGCACTGGGCTTCCAATCTTGATTCTTTATCAACAACCCTTACACAGGCAAATAATCTTTGCAGATTTTTATAAAAACCCAGTTTGATTTCTTCGTGTCTGAGTTCTTGCTTCTAACAGGGTGACATAACTCTGAAACACTATGAACTACTAAATAATCATTTTGTGGCTCTTTATGAATACATGGATTGGAATGTCCCAGCGACAAATGAGTTCAGATACTTTATATGACAATATGCTGAGGTACAAAATTAAGACATTATAAAGGCTATCAGTCTGTTCATTATTACTGGATTGAGTTTACACTGGAGATGTTACTAATTTTCTGTAAACAGGGAACATCCAGTTCATTAAGATTTCCTAAAACAACTAGGTCATGAAATGGATTATAGAATCGTTTTACCATCAAAAAGTCATTGTTTCCTAAGTACGACTGTTTCTTATGAATGAAAAAGTCAGTCCCTTCTTCAGCTGTTTTGCACAACCAACCCAAGGCAGTCCAAATAAGCTTCTGGTGTTTGCTGGAACCCTAACTCATCATTCTCTACTCACACTTCCCATCACATGCCTGAAACTGCTCCCAAGGCCTTTCTGGCCAGCTCCAGAGAAACTCCGTCTTCCTGTCACCACGAACTCTGTCTCCTGAGCACACACTCAATGATGCAGTTCCATGGGTGTCCATGGGACACACTGGGATTGTCCCTTCCCAGTAGACTGACGTACCCCCCAAAATGCCTAGACAATCATGAATGAATATTGGTGGACATCACTATCTAGCCACTTATTTCTTCTCCCCTAAATTAACTGCCAAGGGTTAAGACTACACATTCCTTTCTCTGTAACCTTTTAAGGCTTTGTTGATGACAATAAACAGATGCAAGGCATAGAAAACAGTTTTTGTGTTAACACACCAGCCTTCCCAAATGCAGAAAGAGCATATTTAGTACTCTCAGTCACCAAAATACTCACTATCCAGCCACATTCCATGCTAGTGATTAGGTGGGACATTAGCTGTGTGCATACAAGGGGCTGTAGAGGCCACGTCCCCTAGTGACTGGACACGATGGTCGACAGGAGTGATATCTCATAGGCACCATTGAATTGGGGAACCAGGAGGAAGAGAAAAGAGCCATTTTGACATCACTTCAGATTTTCATGTAAATGCCAGGCAGACATGTTCCCATGGGCATCTCACATCCAAGTACATAAGCAGTTAATCTCATTAAAACAAGGAGTGTGAGTCATACGGATTTAAAATTAACACTAAGGTCAGGTGAGGTGTGTAAACGTGAAGCCGGCGGTTTTCCTTTCCCAAGAAAACGCCCTGTCTAACTCCTTTGTCTTCTTTTCCCAAGGGTTCTCAGTTACAGGAGGATGTGTGGGCAGTGGCCACAAGTAGTCACATGTAATGTTTACTTAAGGGGACAGGCAGCCATGAGTGGTATTGGAGGCACCTGGAGGCTGCATTCTACTGCTCTTCACCGTATAAACTTCATTCTCCCTTTTTCCCCCTTCTCCCTTTTCCCTTTTTCTCCCTTATTTCTGTCTGAAGCTAGCAGTGGTAGTACGAAGCATTGCTCTGCCCTGTTGCTGTCTGAATCCGTGTTTGTAACAAAGATGACTTCTGAATTCTAAGGGAAAACTGCTAACTATTCAACCCTCAGCACGTCCAGACAGTCCCAGATGGGCCACCACAGGTTATTATTACTGTCTGTTCATTGTAATAACCTTCTCCCAAAAAATAACTCAGAACTTGACCTGGCATTTGGAGATAAAGGTGTATTCTCCACCTGACAGTGTTTATATATCTTAACCTTGCACATGTTTTAAGGATGGATTAGCTCAAAGTTGCCAGCCCACAAAAACATTTTCATTGCCTCCTCTCCCCACATAAACTACCCAAAGAGTAAAGTAAATTATGCTTTTTACTAGTTGCCCAGGGCCATTCTTCCCCGGGCCTGGAACAGTGGACAGAGGTCTAGCAGGAAGTTGCCACCCCTAGATCTCGACCAGCCTAGAAATAATTGGGTCTGGGTCTAAGTGCTAATACCATGCTGCCAAGTCTCTTTCTGAAAAGCATAAAAGCAAAATATCCCATTCCTGCAAGCAAACCAACCACAAGGGTGGTGCCAAGAACTTTTGGGGCCCTTTTCTTGGCCACCCGGAACGCTGTTGGCAGCACTGCGGAGATTAATATATTGTTGACATGTCCTAAAACCTTGTTAAATGTTTTTCTCTTCAAGACACGCTCGTAATAGGTTTCCAAGTTCGGTCGCTTTCCGTTTCCCCAGTTTCTCCTCGCAAACCCCAGGAACTTCAGTCGATGCAATGTGACAGCGAGCGAGACGTCGGCCAAGGTGAAGGACTCTCCGCAGAGCCAAGGCTGGCGGCCCTCTTCTAATCAGAGAAAAGGACACGCAGAATTAGGGGCCAGCCCTGCACAGATCGGCTCTAGCTGGTATCTTTTGTCCCAGTCTTGAGGGCAAGTGTGGGGACAGCAAAAGATGAAAGCCAGGGTACATTTTCTTGACAATCACACTCAGCCAGTAATTTGATGCTAAAATAAAGTCCATGCAAATGTCCCCAAGCTAAGGGAGACTTGCTTGACATCCGTCAGTCACCTACATCCCTACATGAAACTGGAACCACTTGAGCTCAAAGCCTGTCTATCATTTTGTAAAGGATTCTGAGGAGTTGAGCGCCTGCGAGCCAGAGGCGTTAACAGATATATCCCTCTGGTTTAGGAAAACAACAGGTGTGCTTTAGGAAAATCCATGAAGTTGGGTCTGAAATGTCACTCAGTGGTTGCTGCTCTTAGTTACTTATCTAAAGCAAAAGAAAGTCTCTATTGTGAAGCAAGTTTCAGGTAACATGGTCTTCAACTTTGTTGTCAATTAGAAGAGTGCAAATGGTCCAGGTGCACGCACCTGGGCAATGGCTTTATCATGTTCACAGGTACAACACATGGATGCTCACCAGCCAGCCTGAAGATAGACACAGGCTGGCCCCCATTAATACTTTACTTCAGATTGGAAGTTTTCTCCCTGCCTAAGGAAAATATAGAGGGAGCATTCAAGAAATTACTCAAATTATTCAACCAAACTAACTACTGTAATTACAATTTTGTGAAACAGTTTAGGTAGGAATCTCCCAACCATAACTTAAATCGTGCAGAAAAATCCTTCACCTGTCATGTTTCACATAGATGCAGACTGAGTTACAATTGGATACCCGGGTTTTGCTGAATTCAATATTATTTTTGCTATCATAATTTAAACTGCCCATGAATAACAACAATAAAAAATAGATGACAGAATGTTTTTAGTGAAATCTCAGAATGTTCCCATAAATACTCTTGGTGTCGAGGAAAAAAGAAAAAGAATACAAATGATAATCTACCTGGGGTTTCTTCGTTTCTTCTTTGCAACTCAGTTTCAACCTGATCCAAGACTTTCTCCAATTCGTCAAGAATTTTCTTCAAATATTTGACATTGTCATGGTCAAGCAGCTTTGACTAATTAACAGAAATAACTAAATAGGTTATGTTTGCCCGTAAAAACAATCGATGTAGAGCAAAGCAGATACAAACTCTTATGAGTTGGAGCCTGTTTATTCTAGACAGTGAGAAGAAACCGAATAACTTCGTTCAACCAAAAGCAAAGCAGAGGGGGATGCCCAGCTGTGAAAATACTCCAAGGGCCAGACCCACTGCTCACTGGCAACTCCTGTGGGACCAGATGGCCAGAGAGGGCAAACAACATGAGGGGCACAGAGAGACTCCTCTCGTGCTCAAAAACGAAATTCCAGCACACTTCATGACTGAATAACTGCAGGGTCAGGGGTGAGGGAGAAATCTGAACGCAGTGAGATGGAGAGAGAGGTCTTGCTGGGCCTAGCTGGCAGAACACCTGGAATGACAGACTCCTAGAATATGATATTAACTTACTTTTACAGTTGATAACTTTCCTTGGCAACCAGCATGAGCCTTAACTGCTTTTGAAGCAACTGTCATCAGCTTTGACTACCAAATCTAATAAAGAAAAATTCTTCCTAAAAGCAGAACATAAGCCAAAGGTAACACGTGTAGTGGTGACTTGAGATATTTAATAGAAGATGTTCTAGAAATACTGATACTTTTCAAAAAGTAGAACATTGAATGTCAAAGGCGGATGTCAATTGAGGACCGCCTGGTTTACTTACTTTCAGTCGCTTCTGTTTTGCAATGTATGCCTCTTGTAGATCTGGGTTTTCTTCAGCAAGTTTTTTCAGTTCAGACTCTGTGTTACCAATTTGGCCTGATAATAAAATCATTTTTGGAACAGAAAATTATTTCCTCCCTTCTATGCAAGAAACAAGGAGAAGTAGGGAAACTGATGGTAAGAGCATGAGCTGTGAACTCAGGCCCTGCCTCTGCCTTGGACTTCGGCTCTCTGTGCCTCAGTTTCATTGTTAAAATGGAACTACCAGTACCTGCTGCATGGGCTGAGGAAGAAATGGGAAGCACCACGGAAAGGACTGGGAGCAAGGCCCAGCCCCCCGGAAGAGCTCAGTGCTGGGAGGTGGATCTACCTTTTAATACTCTTCAAGTTTTCTGTAATGAACTTCTCTATGAAGGGAGAGGAAAAGGCTGATTTAAAATAAATATTAACTCTGGGTGATAGAATTATATACTTGTTTCAAATCATATATGAATACTTACGAAGACAAGGAGAAGGAATAAAAGGAGGTGAAAAGCAGGAAGAGAGAGGAGAAAGAGAGTGAAAAAGAGGAGGGAAGGGAGATGGGGGGAGTAGTATCAAAAAAATAATAATCATAACAGGGACTGATAAAGGTGAGGTGTGGTGTGCTGGAAAGGACATAGTTTCGGGATTTACACCATCTGGGTTTGAGCATTCCTAGTCAAAGTTCCCAGAGTCTGAGCACAACCGCCTTCCCTTCCCTTCCCATCCCATCCCCAGTGCCTGTGCAGAGAGCTCACCTCCTTCTGCTCCACATCTCATGCACTAACCCTACTCCACCCTCAGGACGGGAGGAAAGAGAGCTGGATATCACACCGCAATCTCAATAATCCTCAGTCACTGAATTTAGAGGCAGACTAACGGTCAGACTTCCTGTACTCCAGCTCCCTCACATAATGAAACAGAAATTAAGGACCAGAAATGTGAACTCAGTTGCCCATAATCCCCAGCAGACTCCCAGCTTTCCTGACTCCCAGTCCAAATGTCCATGAGGACGTGCTATGTTCCTTACTTTTCCACAAGCCACTCTTCTGAGTTTTATCCAAGCTTGGTCCTCAAGGCCAAGAGGTAGAAATCAGGTCCTATGGATAATAGGTGTCCAGCTGAACAGCTGAAGCACTGATTAATCTAACAGGTGCATGGATAGACCTATAACATACATGTCCATGAAGCAAACGAAGCCAACTCAACCACTCCATTCCCAGTCTTCTCTCAATGACCATGAGATGTGTTAGGTCTCAAAATGAAATAACAGAAACTTGAAACAGAATAGCAGGTCTTGAAGATTTTTACGTACTGCGAATCCGTGTTGTTGCATAAGCTGGGATCATGGAGTCCACAGTTAGCTCAGGATGTAAAATGCAGCCATGTGTATAGGCATCCATGGGCAAGGAGTCAAGCAGTTCTCGATAATGTTGCACCCGTGGGTAATACATGCTTCCTTTATCAGGCATCAACCTGGGTGTTTTCTCTAAAATGCACACACAAACACGTACACAAACATTAAAGGAAAATTTACTAACGAGATGTTACATTCAAAAGCAAAAACGACAAACCCAACCCCCAATAACCATAACCCCTTCATCATTAACATATTCAACATTATATCAAACCATTTAAAAGATGATATCTCCCTAGCCCAGACATTCAACATTTGAAATGGACTGATGTACCAGACCAGATTTCAAACTATGATCACACTGGCATTCTCTCACTTCTCCACCTTGCAAATGCTACTCAACCCTCAAGACCTAGTTATTTATGCCAACTCCTTGTGGAGCATCCTCTGACCACCTACAACAACCAAAATATGACTGGGTCAGGTGTGCCTTCCTCTGTACATGCAAAATACCTCGTACATACTCTGTTATAGCCCTTATCACCTTAATTAGTTGTTTGTATCTTTTTGCCCCACGAATCCCTTCAGGGCAAGAAACCTATGATCCAGGGTCTAGCATGGTGCCTCATACATTTTAGGTTCTTGGTAAAGGTGGGTTAAGTGAATGAAAGCTCATTATGGGAAGATGATCAGGGACCACTCTCTTCTAGGTTCCAACCAATATCAAGAATGACCCTGTTGATATTATGTGAATGTGGAATGACAGTCTTCATGGAATTCGCCAGGAATTTCTAATATTTTATCTCTGGAAAGTGCGTTCTACATAAATCTTCATTTGTTGGTTGAAGTCTAGACTATAGACTCCTTCAGGGCAGGGACCATGTCCTGTTCGCTGTTGAATCCCCAGTGCCTAATATCATGTTTGGCTCATAGTAACTGTTCAATCAATTTTAATGAATGAATGAATTAATGAATATATTCCCCAAATTCTAATTATTATAGAATATTTGAGCTGGACAAGCTCTGTAGTAGTTAATGAGGACACTGGGATATAGAGGCTGAGAAGTTCTCCCAAGACCCCACAGCTAATTAGAAGCAGAACAAGAACTAAAGTCATCTAACTCCTAATGCAGTGCTCTCTTTCATTACATCATCATAACATCCTCAAAGGCTTTACTTTTCAGAGACTATCCAAGAACAATAAAGATGAACCGCGTGACCCAAAGATGAGGGCTGTGTCCCTTGAGTATCACTTCCCACTTCTGATGCTCAACTTGCCCCTGAAAAATGCCAACCAGGTTATTCCAATAAGTGAAAAGAACAGCCTCAACTTTATTGATTTATTGCTTAGTTTAGGTTATTTATTTAATTTAGAATCCTTTTGAGCATCCCACAGTCAGTCATAAGCGTTAACAATTCAGAGTTGGTTGCAGAGCATTTCAGGCAAGATCTCATAATGCCAGACCATGTAGAACAAGCTTTTTTAGCCAACAGGCTATTTCTGACTCTCTAGGGAAAAAAAAGATGCATTATTCCTCAAACCAGTGGGCAAATGTCTAATTCCCTTTAGGGGAGTCCAATTCTGAACTGCATTAGAATAACAAAGAATGAAGTGTTAGCTACATACTGCTTGTCAACAGTGGATTTACTCAACTAGGGCACACTTCAGACCTTTCAGCATCTCAGCATATCACCAGCATCCCAACCAACGTATGGTAGACATTTCTGTGAGTACAGCAGACTGGAGGCCTTCTAAGGTCCTTGAAATTCTAAAGAATTCTTTATCCTTTGTGTGCCACCACCATCTTCCCAAAATAATGTTCTTAAATGCATAAAATACAAGGCAAAAGACTGCAAAGGAAATTGATTAAAATAGATTTATCAAGATAATTTTAAATTATAAAATACTAATATGGGTGCCTATTAATACATTAACAAGATCTAGCAGCAGGTTTATCCTAATTTCAAGGTAAATTGAAATTGCAAATGATATTTTAAGATATCTATAATAACTTGATATGCTATGAACATATCTGTGATTTCTCTTAGTAACAAAGTCACAGGCTCTCCGGACAGTGCTATAGATCGTGCCTACATTGGAAATGAAAGGAGATAATAAATGTCTGTTGGAACTTAGTGAAAATAAGATATAATTTTAATTTTTTCCCCATGTAAGATCTCAAATCTCCTGAATTCTATTCATAGACCACTAAGGGCAACAGTTCTCAAAGTGTGGTCTGAGAATCTCTGGGCTTCCCCAAGACAGTCTCAGGGGGTCCACAAAGTCAAAGCTATTTTTATAGTAATACTAAGATGTTAATTGCTTTTTCACTCTATTCTTTCTCAAGTATACAGCAGCAACACGTGATGACTCCATCACTCTGACAGTTAATGGGAAGTGTGCTTGTGTGTTCCTGTGCTTTAAATTTCTCTTCACTTTAATTTCTAATATGGTAAAGATTGATAGATATGGCCCATAGAAATGAAAGCTCTCAGGTATCCTCAATAATTTTTAAGACAGAGGGGCCCTGAAACCAAAAAGTTTAAGAACCACTGCTTTAGGAGTCCAAGAACCTAAGGTTAATAATCATAAATGGTACAGCCTTTAAAAATGTTTCCCAAATGGTTCAATTTATGGCTACTGGCTCTGGCTGCCTTCTGGGGCCAGGCCTGGGGCTTGTCTCCAGAAGGGCACACCACTTCCTTCCTGGGAAAGTGAATGAGTATAGAAAAAATAACGTCTAATTGCTTTCTGGGCAAGTTCCATCTGGCCAAGCCTAAATTCGTCAAAGGACAAATGTTTAAATATATGAAAATAATTTTCTTCTACATGGTGCACCATTGCTGTATAACAACCTCCTGAAACACTGCCAGACAGAGCATAAGAGACCCACTGAACCCAGTTCTCTTCCAGGCTCACGTCCTCTCTTCAAGGACACCCTGTCCAGGATCACACCTGCAATGCGTTGCCATCTTCCTCCTCACACCTGAGCACAGTAGTGCCCACTGCCTCTGGAAACAGTTTTTCAAAAGACAATTGGGCATTTCCTTTGAATTATGCAGGAAATCTTCGCTCTCACTCTAATCCTATTTTCTTTTCTAATCCTTCCATACAGCATCTTTGTTATACTACGAAAAAAAGAAAATATTTTCTTGGTATTGTACCTCAATCAGGAGTGAGAAAGCAATAGGCAGGATGGAGAATCAGGGGACTTTTAAGAAGCAGACAATGAGAAGACTGGGGAACGGGTTGCAGGAGTGGAAGCCAGGATTAGTGACTAAGCTGGAAGAATAAATAAGAATAAAGAAATAAGTTGGCATCAGACCTGACTTTCTAGAAGATCTGAGTAGGGGACAAGGCAGGTCTTATATTGCATCAAATATAAGCAGCAAATTAGAAACAGGCAGAGACACATAAAGCAGAAAGATGTGATAAACAATGAGAGAAAACAAAAGATTTTTTATAAAATCAGAAACAATAAAAGCATTCTGCAGCCATTTAATGGGGACTAACAGCTCCGTACATTCTCAAGTCCCTGTACTGCTGGTTAGAATAACAATGGCTCTGAGCCATTTTCAAAAAATTACATTCAGTTTCCCCAAGAGCAAAAAATAAAAAGAATTTATGGCCTTAAAGGCATAAGCTTCCATTATTTTACTGAATTCACTTACTCTGCTTTCCTTCCTTCTCCAGTGACGGCAGACAAAGGAGGCATTATTATGCCTTGTTTTCGAGAAAGACTCCCCCTGGGTCTATCTGAATAACTTTCAGGTCTTCCTTATTAGCTCAATGAAAACAATTAGTCTTCATTTCTAACTCTATCCCTTTGCTGATTTTTTATTTTACTTAGATCACTTAATGATGATATTAGTATATAATATATATGCATATATATCATGTAGCTAAACAAAATTCTACCCTTCAATTCATCATACACTAGGCCATCAAAAAATATAATAATGGGGCCGGCTCCATGGCTGAGTGGTTAAGTTCACGTGCTCCGCTGTGGCGGCCCAGGGTTCGGATCCTGGGTGCGGACATGGCACCGCTCGTAAGGCCACGTTGAGGCGGCGTCCCACATCCCACAACTAGAAGGACCTGCAACTAAGACATACAACTATGTATGGGGGCGCAGTTGCGAAATAAAGCAGAAAAAAGAATAAAAAAAAAAAGATTGGCAACACTTGTTAGCCCAGGTGCCAATCCTAAAAACAAAACAAAGCAAAAAAACGAAGATTGGCAACAGTTGTTAGCCTAGGTGCCAATCTTTAAAAATATATATATATATATAATGATAATGGTAAACATTTATCACTGGAAGTAAAAGATATGGTTACAAACCGACTACAATTCAAGGCCATTATAACTTGGGGACTAGAAAGATCAAGTCTAAACACAGATGAGAAAAAGCACATGGTGTCAAATTATACAAGTTCACTGTATGCACCCAGGATTTTCAGAGAGGGAGCCAAATTTATATGATTATTTTCAATAAATTTTATACCTTAAATATTTAACCACTTTTTATTTAATTGGTATTATATTTAAGAATTTTAAAAGAAATATTCGTAATCAGGGGGCAAAAACCCTTTTATTAGACAGTTTGTTCCAACCATTGGATACACATAATACAGAACTAGGACCTCTGCATTTTAATACCTCCACTTGTCCACTAAAATCGGACAAATCACAGAGAGAAAAAAGTTACGTTTTAAAGCTACTTTCATTGTCACAATCATGAGTTTTAAAGACGCATTCTCTTTTCCTTATGATGTACTATATTTTCTCCACACTCAGAACCTTGGTGCAATTTTGCAATTTCAGTAGAAATGCTAAAAGGCATATATAGTTATTCAACTATATACAAGAGCCTTATATTGAAGATATAAAATTATTTATTCTATGAACCTTAACAATAACTGGAAATGTCTTACATAACTGTATTTTTTAATGTAGGGACAACCTCAGAATTAACGTTCTTTTTAAAATCTGATGAGGTTGATTTTCAACATATATTGATATAATTGTATCTAAAAAATAAATTAATATTTCCTAATCAGACTTATATGTGATACTTCAATATCATATCAGAATACTTTGATTATTTCCAAACTGAGCCCTGTTTCCTAAGAATATTTCAAATGATATTTATAGATGAAAGACATGAGACAGGATCTTAGGAGAATTGTTATATAATATATTAAATTACCAAAATTCAATATTCACTATATGATATCCTCGATTCCAGGATACCACTGAGTTATTTGGTAGTAATAAATAGTACGTGTTCTGGTA
The DNA here is from genome assembly GCF_021613505.1 of Equus quagga. NCBI lineage: Eukaryota > Metazoa > Chordata > Mammalia > Perissodactyla > Equidae > Equus > Equus quagga. The sequence goes on along the minus strand of NC_060282.1, from coordinate 71,245,915 downwards.
TTTTGTAGTTATTTCATGCCCACATTCTTTTTTATTATCTATCTAGTGGCCAAGCTAAAGTTCACTGAAAGAGGATATTATTAGCATAAGAAATATCTAGATTTAAAATCCCTATTATTAGTGTGAATATTCACTTGTTACATCCACCGCTCCTGAGTTTCCCTAGTTTGCTTCCCACCATATCTCATCGAGCTTACTCAATTGCTTGCTTCAATATAACTATTCTTCACTACATGCCCAGATAGAAAAAGGTGTCATGTACATGAAAAGAGTCTGTCAAAGTGAATAGTAATAATAGCACACACATGTATTACAGACAGGTTTGGCATTATTAAAAACTTTATAAAATAATCTTTGAAGAGTAGTAAGCTTCTAATGATTTGGGATCTTTGAAATATCCCAGGACCATGCACCAATTAATACCCAATAAATAGCTACTGAGAGAATGAATGAAGAGATTGCTCTTGGCCAGCCCTTGGTTGAGCAGCCATTACAGAGTACTTCTAAATTCTTCCTTTGACCCAAGTTCTGACCTCAGGAATATCACTGATGTCTACACTAGTTTTCCACATAACTGCTTTCAAAAAAAAAAAAATCAAGTATAGCCATCCCCCAACTTAGATATTCACTTTTTTAGGCTAAGACTTGAGAAGGATTGCCTTGGCTATCAGACTTCCACCCCCAAACTACCAGTTACTTAATGGACTTATCCCAAAGCACGAGGATGTAAATACTGATTACACAGAAAGGTGAGAAAGGTCTACAGGTCAGCAAGCCATCATTTTTAGTACAATCTCCAGCTAATAGACTAATGAGGGATGGCAAATAACAGCGAAGGAGATACCAACTGACTACACTGTGTTATTTAGATGAATGGATACACTTAATTAAGGTCTCCTATTACAACCATGAGCAACTACATGCCTCACGAAATCCATTGACTTATTATCATTCTAATTGGTCAAGGTTCCTCAAAGTTCCATCCATAATTGAAGAAAATGACCATTTCAGCATACAGTGGGTCACAGTTCACCATGTTCTGGATAGAACCTATAGTTCTAGAGATCATACTAGCCTTTTATTTTAATATTGGCTTTTATTGGTAAAGCAAGCCAGGTCTCCCATCCTTCATTAATGCAGTTGATTTTTAAAAACAAAATTCACTTACTAGATTTAGCCTTGTTAAACTTTATCATAGTTATTTTTCCATATTATTATTCCATGAGAAGCATTTCATAAGCTAGTCATCATTTTAATTATCCCAGCTATTATCATTTGCAAATGAAATAGCATTTCTACTACGTCTTTATTCAAGTTATTTATAGAATTGTTAAGCTCAAGTCAGAGAATAGAAGCCTATAACAACAGCGGCAGTGTCAGATCCCTGTCCAGGCTGATATCTGTTTTCAATAATTCATTCATTTTAATCATTTGAAAGTATTTATTAAGCTTATATTAAATAACATGCACCATACAAAGCATTGGGGATACAGTTGATGATGAGACACTGTCTCTGACCTTATGGTGTTTAGGTGTTCTACAAGTAATTGAAATAATTAAAGTGTAATAAAATTATTACAGGATAAGTAAAATGAAAGTCTATAGCTAAATGGGCAACCTACTATAAGAAGTTTATAAATGAATATTCTTCAATGTAGTGCTTTATTCATCTGAAAATGGGCATTACTTTCATCCAGCCATATTTGGTCCATTCCACAAGCATATCACATGAAGTAATCTCAAATGCTCTACTTAAATCAAGATATACTATATCTAGAACCATGCCCAGCAGATAACAGACTCATTTTTCTTTAAGTTTCGGTTATAGACATTCTCCAGTAATGTAAAACCTAAGCTGGTTCCTTTTAACTGAGATACCAAAATATGTATATATATTTTAAGCTTTCACCATCCATTCTGGAACTCTGCCACACTTAAAGACAGTAACTTACAGCACTGCTTAAATCTTAGGCAATTACTTAATGCACAGTAAATGTGTAGCAGTCCTTCTCAACATTTAATGTATGGATCTTGTTAAAATGCAGATTCTAATTCAAGAGATCTGCAGTAGAGTCTAGGAGTTTGCATTTCTAACAAACTCCCAGGCAATAGCAATGCTCTTGGCCAATGGAACACATTTTCAGTAGCAAGGATTGACAGAATTCACCTTTCCCCCTCCGTGACAATTAGGATAAGATTTGTCTATCTCTTGTCAGGCTTTTTTCCTTATCTCCATGAGTTCTTAATGACAAATATACATTATCTTGATGATAATTGTGACGACACTTACACGTTTGTTTTCTATTTTAATACTTTGGGATAAACTTCATCTTTGGACTAGACTAGCCTTCATTTATGTCACTAATTGTTATCTTGCTACCTTCATATCTACCATGGGTTTTAGGTCCCTTAATCTTCTTTGAACCCTTTCCAACTGAAATGGCTACTCTCCTGGGAAAGAGTGAAATAAGAATTGGTTGGACTTGCTGCATCTCCAAAATTGATAAAAGTCTATCACCGAATCCAAAAGAACAAGCAGAGAAGTCAAGTCGCCAAGGGTATGCAACAAGTTCACGACAGCTTCAGACTGAGCTAGGATTCTTGACGATTTATTCTCTTGGCACAACCAGAATTAAACTCCTTAGTTTCCATCGTTCCTCTTAATGTGTGGCTCCTGGTGCTTTCTCCTCTGATTCAATAAAGACTAATAAGAAGAACAACTCAGTATTTCCCTTGTTTGACCAGGACTCAGAATATATTTCAGTTTTGTTATTGGATAGTCAAAGCAAAAGAAAAAGACTGCAGAAAATTTTAAGAAAGCCTAATAATCTTTAAGATTACTATGTTGTAAAGTAACATGTTATATCACTGAATATCTTAGAGGTGAAACAATGTAAGGAGAAGAGGAGGAGGAGGCGGAGGACGGTAGCAGTAGTAGTTGAAGAGATGTGAACAAAAGATTTAAAAATGATTTTCCATTTACTGTATCTTTTTAAATTTTTGATTATTTAAAATAGAATTCTTATATAATTATTTTATTTTATTCACATTATTACAACCACTTCTCCCAAGAAATACAAATTATCATTTAACCGACTCATCCATTTCCAAAAAGCTCAAGGTAGAGAAAAACTGTCTTAAATCAATTGGGTACCATTTTTGGTACAGTCCCAAGCATATAGACTTATAAGGGATAGTAAATAACAGTGAAGGAGAAAGCAGTTCATGAAACTCTTTGGTTTGGATCAATGGCCACCTCTAACCAAAACCTCCAATGAGAATCCTAGGGAACTAAACACTTGCACTAAGAACAGGGGTAGCCCATTGCTAATCTAATTCCCTGGGGTTTCTCCACCACCGCCGCCATTTAGGTCCCATTCCTATTTTCCTTCTAAATACCTCAGACATTTTTTTGCCTAGTAACATCCCTTCTCAGCTTCCAGTAGTTTGGGGCCATATTCTGGCGTTATTTGCCCAATTAACATCAACCTAACTGGTGGTAGATTTGAGAGTAACTGGATCTCATGCAGCTTTCTGTTTTAGAAGACTACTCAGCTGAAAGCTAGCAGACCTCTCTTCTGCTCTCAATTCTGCCACTGATCAGCTGTAATCTCAAGCAAATATTGAAGCTACAGTTTACCTCAAATGGTTGTCATTAGGAACAAGTGAGACAATGCATAAGTGGCAACGACTATGGGAGACAGTCAGTGTAATACAAAGGTTTGGATTTGAAAGACTTGCATTCCAGCCCTACTCTGCCATAAAATAGCTATATTACCTTAGGCAACGCTTCTGTTTCTCTTTCCTCGTGTATAAAATGGGAGCAACTAGTCTATCACGCCTGTCTTAGATGGGTCCTTTTAAAGACTGAATAGAAATTATTAAATGCCTGACATGAAACAGGCTGTCAATAAATGATTATTACTTAAAAACACGATACAAATTTAAGCCCTATAATTCCTTACAAAAGATATAAAATTCAAATTGCAATAAGTAACAAGGACAAAGATCTCCAAGTATACCAACATTCTATTCTCCCTTGCCTAAGATTTATTCCTCTTTTTCCCTCCTATTGTTTTTAAGGTGGAACCATTTGGTAAACGAGATGAAACTGATTTTCACAGTGTATATTTAGAATCAATATTATGAATTTGACTTCAAGGCTAATAAATCACCACTACAAGCCACACACCTGCAAGGTTTTTTGCAAGTGAATCTGAAAATTCCAACATTAAAATTTGTAGTTTACATGAAATGTTTTAAATGAAGTTACACTGGCTTATACAAAATTTATGTCATTGACCAATTTTATATTTGTGTGCTTATGGAAATGGAAAAGGTTTTTAGCACTAAACCACCATCATGAAACCAAAAAGAAGGAAGGAGGGAGGGAGGGAGGAAGCAAGGAAGGAAGGAAGGAAGGAAGGAAAGAAGGAAGGGAGGAAGCAAACAGGGAGGGAGGAGACACATAGATTTGTGTAGAAAGTAAATCCAAGAAATCACAAATAGCCTTAACATTACCATCCAGGAAAGTCTGTTCAAGATAATCAATGATCTGAGTGGCCTCACAAATAATGTTTTCCCCGTGGATAAGGACAGGCACTTCTCCAGTTGAGTTCAAACGCATAAACCAAGGCTCATTGTGCTCACTCAGGGGCAGACTTACATCATGTTCCTCGCACTTCAATGCCTTTTCAGCAATTACCAGGCGCACCTGGAAGAGTTCACACCGGTTACCACAACACATACAGACCATCAATTAAATGACGTCCCTGAACACCACTGAGCAGCTTTTCCGTGCTTTCCTGAGTTACTAATATTTTCAACATTCTTTTTCACTATTCCTTTTCCTGGAATTAATAAGTGAGATATATTCTAGAGTCTTACTCTTATAAATTAGAAAAGATAATAAAATAAGAATGATTCTGGCTATATTCATTTCACAGTCACCCTTGTCATCACCACTACTTTCTTTGGGTCCTAAGCCTAATTAGGACCCATGTGTCCTCCCCCAACAAGAATCTAAAATATAGGTATGTTAGGCCTCGTTGAAGAGAGTGAATACGAACAAGAAAGAGTAAAAGAAGGAACTGTATATTATGCATTTACAGGAAGGCGCTTCCCTCTGCCTCCGTCTCCAAGGCCCAGGCGGCAAGGCCTGCAGTCCAAAAACCGAAAGTGATGCTTTTTTGTCGCATTTCACGAGTGGCAGCGCCTTTCCATCTCAGACTGATTCTCTCTGCTCCCCCTCAAGGAGCATCCCTGCCCTCCAGGGGTCGCCCGCCGGGTTAGGGCGTGGGAGGCTCATTTCTCGGTGGGCCCGCGCACCCGGGCGAGACCCAGAGGGAGCTGTCCTGGTGCTGAAGCCCGATCCGCGCGGCCCACCCCAGCCGAGGCCTGTACCTTTTGCGAGCTGAAGGAATGCGTCCAGTGGTACAGAATGAGCTTAACCTCCGCGTCCGACTTGCCTTCCGCCATCAAGGGCGCGCTCCCTCTCTGCTCGTCCTGCCTCCGGGCCATCTCGAGGTGCGCGAGCGGCCGGAGAGCCTCGACTGTCCGCCCTGTACTTCTCCCACCCACACTGCTCGGCAAAGCGTCGTTAGATTTTCCGTGAAGCCTCCGGGAGCAGGGAAAGGCGAGTCCGCACGGCCGAACAGACGGCTGGGAAGTGTAGTTTCGGCGGCGAGAAAGCTGCGGGGCCGAATCTGCAAAGATGCGGCAGTGTCTGCGCGCCAGAAAGCCTCTGGAATACGGAAGTTACGTGGGAGGTGCAACGGGATGTTTTTTAAGGGAAACAATCTAAAGTGTGAGTCCCGGATTATAAAATGAGTAATGAATAATGTTGATTACAAATAACCCATCGGTTTTGGAGGTGGAGTAGAGGTTGCTCAGATATGAAAGCAGCAATTTCACAATATACTTAGAGTTCCACTTGGAGAGTCTGTCCCTTTGGCGGAAGAGAAGTTCTGGTTGACAGACAAAACCACAGGATGAGGACCTATGAGTTCTCATTAGAAGATGCTACTATGGAGTGATGCAAATAATAACAATAATTAATAATAATAATAAATCTCATAAACAATGGAGAGGTAAAATAACCTAGTTGTTAAACACAGAATTTTTAGAGCATAGCTACCTGAGTTCATGTCCTGGGTTTTCAATTTTTCCGATTTTTGAAGTGGAGATAATTCTATTTCCCCAGAGGGTTTTTGTGAGAATTAAATAAGTAAATATGATGTTATATGCTCAAAACAGCCTGGCATGTCATAGGCACTCAATATTATTCACAAGTTCAGTTGCCTTATAAACATTCTCTTTATAGCCATGGTCAAAATCATAATATTATACTAATCTAGTTATTATTGTATACCTCTTAAAATTTGGTGTAACAGTAAATTAATGAAATTTCTCTTTCAGTAAGTATGTATTAATACGACCATGAAATGAATGCTTGTATCATTCATTTGCAATTATTTATGGAGCACCTACCATGTTCCATGTTTAAGCTAGGCCCTGGGAATATAAGACTGACACCCGGGACCCAAGATGTAAGTCTGATGGCAGAGACAACAAAATAAATAGACACCACAATAGAGATGAGAACTGTCAGTCTTAGGGTGAACACAAGGTACTATGAGAAAAGCGAGGCAGGCATGCAGCTCATGTCAGAAAAGGCCCCTGGGAAGAGACAAAAATCTCATGAGGTCCTTCCTCCCCTTTACAATACTTCATTTATTGTTCTTTGAGCCACTGTTACTTGGTGGTTTCCGGGTATTATTGTCTTAATCTGTCTTCATTAATACATCAACCTTGTATAATATAGGTGACTTTTATTTCTTTATGCTTCTATATACTGTAATTTTTCTATACTGAATATGTGTTGCTTTTACTTCTTAAAGTTTCTAATATTAAAAGAATATCACTAAACAGAAGAGATAAGGAAACCTGATGGTGTCTGTTTTGTTTTTAAATGATGACAGAGGTAGAAAAAGACTGTTACATCTCCTTTCATTGATCCATAATCTCCTATTTTCCGTCCTAATAAAAGCCACTTGTCAGTAATATAAAAACCTTATTATCCAATCACATGTTTATTCAGAGCTTCTACTAAATTGTGTCCTAATTTATAGTTGAGGAAATAAGGTTTAGTGACTGAGAGACTAGTCCCAAATCCTAGAGCTAGTAAGTGAAAGAGCTATAACTCAAACACAAGTTTTCTGACTACTAGTCAAGTATTATTTTCTAATACACTATGCTAGCTTTAAACCAAAGAGAGAAAATTGTGGACTTTCAAGCTTTACACAGCCTGGGGTATACTCTGGGGAAAACATAGCCACCTTCCTGAAAATTAGTCCACAGAGATATATACACTCCCCTTAGAGCACAAAGTACTGTATCAAACTATGTTTATATGTCTCTCTTGCACATTAGACTCTGAGCCTCTTAGGGGCAAGGACGGAATATTATTCTTAGTATCCCCAGGAACCCAAAGTAGGAACCCAAAGTGAAAGATGCTCCAAAACTGCATATAATTAATAGAGGAAAAAACTAGATCACCACCACAAACAGCAAACAATTACAAACAACAACAAATAATAATAATAATAATAAATTTTGGCCTGTTTAGTCTTCTGCTCTAGAAATTCTCTGTGTAAAAGTAATTTCATTTAACAAAATTTGATACTTATATATCTGGACTGTGGATCCTGGCTTTCTAAATTGACTGTCTTTTATGTTAATATTTATTGAAATTCTTTATTCATTGAAACATTTCTGAGTGAACGAAGTTAAAATGGATTTGATTGATGTTATGAAACAGATCACATAACCTTTCCGAGCCTGAGTCACCCTCCTATAAAATTATAATAAAAATCCACCAGATATGCTGACTATACAGATATCTCCAGTTTGGGAAAATTCCTAGAGCTAGACAATTATGATTTGCGCACTTTCCTTTATGTCTTATGCTTCAATCAAGTTTTAATATATCATGGAGAACTGTTATGGCTGAATGATGTACATATTTATAGAAGTTACCATTATGTAAAGTCCTATTACTTATCTATTTTGACAGATATTCAATATATTTATGTATGTCAACTAAGCCAGAGATCTTGAAACCTTTTGACAAATTGGAATACTCTAGGTCTCTGTTTTTTAAAGTACTTTTACGAATGACCACAAGGGGTCTCTATATTTTTGAGAATAATCAATCCCCTGCTATTTTTTTCCTTGACAAATTAGAAAACAGAAATGGTGATACTTTCCAGAGAATATATTTAACTAATTAAGCTATCTAGTTGAAAACCAAAGTTTCCCAAATTAGGAAAAGAAATTTTGTACATATATAAAAAATAGAATTTTCTCCACTTTCTCTTGAGAGTAGCAACTTTAATACCAACCAAGCCCCCAGCAGCTACTCTGCCTGCTCTGCCCTGACCCATGTCAGTTATCTGACCATGTGAATTGCATAGGACTTATAATTGGTATACACATAGGGAAAAAAATGACTGGGGGAAGTCCTTAATTAGAAACTAGTTTTGAGAATTTTTATCTCAAATATAAACAACTTCTGTTACCTGATATTCTCAAGCACCTACGAAACTCTTAAGTATTATCTAATTGAATGAGAGAAAAGATGGCTCATCAAGTGCATCGATTTGGTAAAAGAATTAGGATGGTTCTGACTAGTTTACAGGAGCCCTAATCAACTTGACTCCTGTATTTGACTTATCACAATGGCTCTCAAAGGTGGTCCCCTGACAAACAGACCAGCATCACCTGAGAACTTGTTAGAAATGTACATTCTACTGAATCAGAAACTCTGGAGGTGGAGCCTAGCAATCAGGGTTTTAAAAAGCCCTGCAGCTTTTTATTTTTTCAATTTTTTTGAGGAAGATTAGCCCTGAGCTAACTACTACCAGTCCTCCTCTTTTTTGCTGAGGAAGCCTGGCCCTGAGCTAATATCCATGCCCATCTTCCTTTACTTTATACATGGGACGCCTAGCACAGCATGGCGTGCCAAGCAGCACCATGTCTGCACCCAGGATCCGAACCGGTGAACCCAGGGCCACCGAGAAACCGAACGTGAGAACTTAACCGTTGCACCACCGGGCCAGCCCCTAAAAAGCCCTGCAGACTTTTAAACTGAAGGGAAACCATTCATCAGTTTTTCTGATGCACATTAAGTTTGAGAACTACCAATTTGGCGTATAATTGATGAACCATCCTAATCCTCAGGCTCTAGTTTGCCCCATCTGTAAAATTTGTAGAGCAGAAGAGTGCAGGAAACTCAAAGCCTGATTTATGGTATCTGGAAGAAAAGGTTAAATAATTTGGAACCACCTCCACAAAACAGCCCAGTAAAACCCCATGGTGCCAAGCAAATCACGAGTTAGAATTTAGAGGCTCAAGATGCCAAGATTCCTCCACTTTCCCCTCAAAAATGTAGATGACCCCCCTGCAGGCTTCTAAGCAAAAGCCTCAAAGACCTTAGAAGAGCCTAGACTTGCTGTTAAAATTCTGAAATGTTTCCTGTGGACTTTCTTGCATCCCAGAGCAAATAATCATATTTAATACCAAGTGCAACTTATTAATTCAGGAGGTTCTAGCTGTGAGGTTACTGTAGACTGATAATAATTTGATTAATTTTCTAGTTTCTCAGTGAATGACTACTAATGTGAACGATGCACTAAATTCTTTATTTTTTTAGTACAGAATACACTTTCAGCCATATTTCTGGTGGAAAGGATTTTATGTCCCTGTCCACCTTCTCTCATCCATCTCTCATTTCAGAATAAACACATGAATATGGACCAATATACAATTCAAACAAGTATGCATTTGCACGATATGGTTGCTAATAATTTTTGGAGTGTGTGCCAGGAACTATTTCAAGGGCTTTCTATGGATGTTGTACTTAACACTTCAAAATCCTTTAAGGCAGGGAGAAATACCACATCCATTTTATAGATGAGGATATTGAGGCACAGAGAGGTCAGGAAATTTCCCAAACTCACTCTATTAGCAAGTGTCAAAAGGGGGATGTAACCCCAGAAGTCTGGTCTAGGGTTCATGTTCTCACCACCACAAGATACAGCCTTAGTGTATGAGGGATGACCACAGAGTCATCGGCTGTGATTCAGTAGTCGCATAAGCAAGTATTTCTTATTCCTTAAGTCACTAAGGGTTTTACTTCAGGAACTTTTTGCCCAAGATTGTTTAGAGTTCATAGAAAAAATGGAGAGAAAGAAGATAGGAAGAATATCCTGCTAAAACTAAACCAACGCTTATTACAAATTTATACCAACATTTCTCTAATAGTATCTAATTTCCTTCTACAAGTTTATAAAGAGATTTAAAAAAACAGTACTCATTTGATTTTCCCAACAACCCTCTCTTAGAGATAAGGAATTAGCAGTGAGATATGAAGTTAACCACGCCACTAATAATTAGCAGAGCAAAAACTAAAACAAGGCTTCTAGCTCCAAATTCTACGCCCATGTAACCATATCCCACAGCTTGTGCATGGCCCACCATTGGCCTCGGCCTAGACACAGGGCCAATTCTGGAGCCTTCTATTATTTATCGATTACGTCACAGTTGACTTCTGCTGAGTTTCTTGAGTTTACAATGAAGGATTAGGACACTGTGGGTCCTCTCACTGTATGAATGCAGTGCCTGAGGTTATACTTTCCCCTGTAATTTCTCCACCGTACCTTAGCATCACCCTCCACTCCAGAGCATGAAGCAGTAGTTAAGAGCTCAGACTCTAAAGTCAGAACTGGATTCAAATCCTGGATCCACCGCTCGCCAGCTACGTGATCACGGGACAGCTTCCTCACCTATAAACCAGATGAAGTGATCACACCACCTTCACTGAAATACATTGAAGGTTAATTGTGGTTTTGTAAAATGCCAAATATTTAACACAATGTTTAGCACAAGGTATATAAAAATTAGAGCACATAATAATGATACAATGCTAAAAAAATAACTGGTATTTTTAACACTCTGGGTAAATGTTAACTATTAATATGGTATGTCCTCCAGTCAGAGGAGCATGTCTGCTAGATGGCCTGTACTTTGGAACTTTGTTTTTGGCAATTCTCTATAATAATTTAATGTGCGTTTTACCCATTTATATTTCAAAACCATAGGGGAATAATCAGCATTAGGTGGAAGTTAAATTTTTCTAGTAAAAGAAATAAATGATAAAATACTTAGATACTACTCATGGATCCACCCAGGTTCCTTTCTGGACTTCATGCTGTGCCCGTTGGAATAGATCCTTAAAAGAACACTTTGATGATTATGTTAATATTATGCAAATATCACTTACAATATGAAGGTGAGAGAAGTCAAGGTGATAAAAAGGAGTCACTTCCCAGTGTGCTCTACTGGTATTTGAATAATATTAGCCTTTCTTTCCTTAATGTTACAATAATTAAGAAGTCTATTTATAAATGTTTGCAACTATGAAAGCCTCTAGGATATTTAGACACAGTCTTGGCAAAAGCATGTCCTATAGAGGATACTTAATGCTTGAAATTGCCGCTTTTTTTTTGTATTTCCTAAAGCTAAGTGCTTTCTTAGTAATTCACAGTGTGCTCGTGTACAGTTCATCCTTTCATCATAACTATAGAATGCCAGCCTCTCAGTGGAAGGTGACTCTTTCTTCCTATTTCCCAATGAGTGATTCAGGTAGTCTTCCCAGACACCTTATCTTAGCATTCTCTTTTCATGGTTAAAGGCATCTTTCCAGGGATTTCACATCATTTGGCGTTTATCTTTGTAATTCAAATTAGAATATTGAATAATACCTTGGAATTTATTTTTCCAATGTCCTTGCTTTTGTGTTCTTTAAGTCACTAAATAATAAGTAGAGAAGTTAATTTATGCCTGCAGTGTCTCTGGCCACCTGAGAAAAATGGCATAAAAACTCAAAGACATAAGCTTTAAAGAAAGAAAATGCTAATGTTGCAAGGATTACTCTAAGTAAGATTTTGCCTGTGAATGTATAAATAGGACAAGATAAGGTTCTGGGCAGCAGCAGATCCTGGGCACCAAATAGTCGTCTATGTTCCTTTGGCACCGACTTCAACACACTGGCGTGATTTTTTTCTTCACCACCCAACGTCACCAGGGACGTTGAGAGAACAAACATGAGAGCTAGTGCTATAAAAACTACTTTCTTTATCTTGTTGGTCTTAATAAGATCCTAAGGAGGCATAAGATAATAATGACAATAAAACACAGTGCTGAATTTTACATTGAGATATCAAAGTCAAGAGCAACACTCCCTTTAATTTTTTACATACCGTATTTTTCAAATAAAAGCAATATTGTGGTCCATAGAGAAAAGATTAGTTTAAATCCTAAGCATGTAACTGAGACAAATGAAAGCACGGGACTGAATCTGTGCTTGTTAAAGCCACATGAGAGAAACGGGTGACGTGGCTACAGTGAACTTGTTTCCAGGGACGACTCATGTGACATAGGGAACCAGTTGGAGAGACCAGTGAACTACGAAAATCACAGAGAGAAGGAGCTTGGCTTTATAAGAAATTATATCCTTTGAGAGCAAGGAAGTCTACCAGAAAAAGGAAAACTGGTCAAATTCAGGTGATGCTTTGCCTTTCCAAACACATTAAAACAATCGGGTACATATGTTGGCTTCAAATTTTTTCAGTCTAAAAGACTACTGCTGTTTGCAAGTTCTGGAACTGTAAAAGCTCAATCCTGCTAATTCCAATGGCAAAAGAATGTAAAGATGGTAAAACTACAACCAACCAGAGACATGGCCACATATTCTACAAAATTGAAATATATATGAAAAGGGACAGACGAAGAAGCACACGGAGTCCCAGAAACGGCTAGCGCCCAGTGACTTGGTCTGCAAAGGGAGACTTGAGGAGTTTCGAAGTGAGGAGGATGCTCCTTCCTCGAAGACCCCGGGAGCAAAGGTGCTGATTCTGTACAATGAAGCGGCTGACATCCGATGGGCCCTCTTTAAATAACTGATGACCCACGAGAGCCCTCATTTTCACTTTCCTCATTACGCATGTGCCCTGATGGCTGTGGCAGCTGCAGATAACAGCAAGTTCTCAGGCAGACATGCAGGGAAGTTCTCCGCTCAGCTCTCAAGAGCCCCGAGCCAGCTGTCCCGAAAGCTGATTTAGAACGTACTCCCCCGTGGCCAGAAGGGTGCCGAGGCCCCCTAGCTCTGCAGTGGGTTCTGTGCCCTCTTTGTGTGCTAAGTCATAGCTCCAAAATCAAGCCACTCCGGTTGTACACGTTTCCTCCAAAGGCCTGAGCCAGCCCCTTGAAGCCAGTAGGCCTGTTGGGTGCCGCAAATGTGATCCTGCCTGTCGTTTCGGCCTCAGCAGAAGAGCGACATGACCATATTTATTGCTGTTGCTATTCTGGGGGCTGGATGACGTTTTTCTCCCCTTGTGGCCGAGCACTGCCCGTTCATCTTTCACCACTCCCTCCAAGTCTGCAAGGCTAAAACCGGTGATACAAATAGATTCTATCAGGAGGAAAGTTAAAATGAGAAGTTCTTAAGTATGCCCAAATCTATTTGCTGTATGGTATTAAAAGCTTTAAATTCTGTCGTCCTGTATTTTAAATGTGTACTGTTAGCTTCCCACTATTATCATAAACTGCTCTTGGTGGTAACTTTGCTAAGGAAATAAAACACGGATAAAGGGGAAAAAAACAACACAGCTCAGAAATTTGGCAAATGTTGAGTTTTCCACCGCTGAGTGTTGGGAGGGTCCAAATGTTACCAGAACACGTGAAGATTTCTTACTTGCCTCAGTCCCTTCCTTCTTCCTTACTAAGACACTCCTCTACTGTGACGTGAAAGGGACTAAATGACAAGCTACTAAGAAACTCCTATTAAGGATACAATGATACAGGGCACAGGTGTTGCCTCCCAGAAAGGAACGATATACAGATTTTCTAAATGAAGAACTTAGACACATAAATAACTAATTACCACATGCATTACATGATGCTCCAAATGAGAGTGCTTCTGACTTTATCTCTAACCCCTGTTCATTACCAAATGGTCAAATCCCCCACCATAACTAATAATCTCTCCATGTTTGTAACTCACCTGGCTGATCTTGGCAATAGTGACGTCTCTAGCTTTGCTAAAATGACTCTTCAGATTCCATGTGCCTTTCCACAAATCCAGTTTGTAACATACACAAAAGCAGAAAGCGTAGGGGAGGCAGAGGTGGCATGCATGGGCTCTGGAACCAGCTGTCTGGGTTCGAATCCCAGCTCAGCCCCGGCCCAGCTGGGAGACCTCATTAAGCTTCCATTTTCCTCCGTAAAATAGGGTTGTGGTGAGAATTAAATGAGAAAACTCTATGTAAAGTCAGAAAGATTAAAAGGCTGAGATCGGAGCCTTGTTTTCATTTTAGAGCCGAGAAGTTTAACCTCACTCCAGCTTTGGAGTTTCCTTTGGATCCGTCGTGGTTCATCTTCAACCTGTCTGTTCATTCTTAAGATGACAATACGCAGGAGCTGTGCTCCAGATTCGGATGAGCCTGGCTGCCTGCCTGCCGGGGAAATACCTTTTCCATATCCAGGGAAGTATGTAAAGTACACTATCAGCTGGCAGCTTGGCTAATTTTCACCTGAAAAGTCTATAAACTATAGAACTATTTAAATAAAAGCACTTAGAACAAGGCCTGGTTTTTAGTGTTAAGCCATATATGGCTTTCTTCCCCTGATATTGTGTTTTTGTCTTCCCTCCCTCTTTTCAGTTGCATGTTTCTGCACCCATTTCCACTGAGGGCGGGAAAACTTTTAATTTTGTCCTTTTTAGGGTAAATCAACCACCTCTGGTACAAATCTCTTGGGAGTAAATATTCAGCCACCCTTCCCCCTCCCTTGGGTGGTGGGAGGGAGGAGGGGAGTGGATATAATTTTTTGGTGGCTCAGTATTCACTTGATGTCAAGAGAGGGGCAACCATTTGACAGCCATTCTCTGGTCCTCCCTGGCCTCCCCTGACTTATCTTGTCCAGCTGGATCTTTGAGACTTGACATGTGGCTTTGCTGCCTCTGCTGAAGGGTTCATATCTGGGGTCACTCCTGGCCAGTCCTTCTAGCGTGGTCAGTGTGCGGCCATCCACTCCTCCCCACCAACGCTGACTCAATCTTTGGCTCTCACTGATCCTCTGAAATTCAAGCACATCTTCCATCCAGTCTCTGCCTTCGTGACACCCACCCGAAGCCTTCCTACTCATCACACCACAGCCACCCACTGGCAGGCCGCCCGCTCGTAATTCTCATGTACGCCAGGTCAGGAGAACTCATCTCAGGTTTCCTCCGTGTTTCAAACCCCCAACCCCAGAGCCAAGGAGATTTAGGAGGCCTGTTGTAGCTCATGTTGCCCAGGAAACAGATTTTGAGATTTGCCTATAGAAGATTTATTGGCAAACGTTCTCCAGAACGACACCTGTAAGGAAGTGAGGGAAGCTGGGCTGAGCAGAGAGAGAAGTTAGAACTGCTGTGCGGTTGCAAAGAAGCTGATTGTACAGGTTGCTCTGGAGCTGGAACAGTCTTTTAGAAGTTGTTCCAATTGCAGCAAAGGGGCTAGACCATTATATCCCCCGCAGTGGACCAGTCACTGGACGTGGGCTGCTCCAGGAAGTTCACATGACCTTGGGCTAGGAGGCCTTCTTTGGCTAAGAGCAATTCTTGGGAGGACTCCGCCGCAAGGCATCAGCTGCCAGCACTCACAGCAGCTGGGGGAACGAGTGCCTGGTCCAGAAGAGGGATCTGGGCAGGGTTTCAGGTCCACTCCAGGGCCGCCTCAGGCTCTGTCTGCCTAAACACCCCACACTGTCCCCTCTGTCCTAACATGGCTGTCCTGTGTCGGTTCTAATTATTTGATGAGGCTGCTGCCACCTGCTCCCCAGATGTCTGAGAGAGAGATGGAATATGGGGCCCTTCAACCCTCAGAGTCTCAATATGTCTGGGAATTTCTATCCCCACTCGACCTCTCCCAAACCTCTCCAAACTGCTCTGATATCATATCCCACAGCCTCTCTAATCTGTGATTCACAGTAGAAACCCTGTGTCCAATTCTCCAATTGATGGCTTTTGGAAACCCCACAAATAATTTTTTTTTTTTCTCTCAGCAAAGCCTGAATCTTACAAATACCAGAATTGATCTCTTGTGTATCGTTTCTTCTAAAGTGAAAATTTGTTTGCAAGTTGGAAGTTTCAAGTTTACTCCCTTGTACCTCGCCCACCCCTCTCCAGGAAGTCATGGACATCACTGATGGATGGGAAGACTTGTGACCCTTGGAAGAGTAAAACTTAACTTTTGTTGACATTTCAAATATATTAACCTGACCAATTCACAGTGGTAAGCTATATCAACATTTCTTTCACTGGCTGCTCTTTGCATTTGGTAAATTATACAAACTGTTGAGAGCTCTCAGTTTTACAAAGCTCCCACTCAAACCTCTTTGAGAGCTGTTCTCTACGTGCCTGAGGGTGGGGCTCAGGTTGCCCAGGGCCCTCAATATTTTCTTCCTATACCCCAATGCATCAGTTGGTGCACCTAACTTGGGAGGTTAGTGCTGTAAGCCTTTTTCAGCCACACGGCCAGGGAAGCAAAGACCTTTCAGTCGCCTCTTTCTAATCTTGTCTGTCCTGAGTACTATAAGCAGGAACCACAAGGACTTATGACCACACCCAAGTTGGTCTCTCCTTACACTCAAATCTTAATGATCCCTCTTGACCCTACCAAACCTTGGATTCCAATGATCTCTTTTTAGAATGCTAGAAGGAACAATTTATCCTGTCCCCGTGGCTCTATGTGAGAAGGAATAGTTTTGCTTCTTCCTCTAGGAAGTCTCTGGGAATAATCCACTCTCATATTTAGAATTATTATCCAAACAGAAGTCCAGGCACCCTTGGGAATTCAACCATGTATCCTAAGGGGTCTGGTAATTCTCTCTAGATTTTTCATCTCCATGGACTGTTAGTTGGTTTTGACGGCTGATCTTGTGTTTAGGTTTAGGCTGACTTTGGCACTGAGTCTTTAATTGTTTCTGACTAACGAAGAAGAGAGGCAGACCTAGTATGTAAATGAATGCATCTCCACCCAATAGCCAAATGGTCTGCCGGCACTCTGTAGGAAGAAAGGCTTTCTAATAGCTCCCATCGAGGAGTTCTAGCGGCATCTGGCAGCATGCGTGTGCTGAATCAGGAGAAGCCTCTGCAGGCGGTGCCATAACTTTTTAAAATGCAAGCAGCGATTTCATTTCATCAAAACATCATCTGTCACATTACATTCAGGTTGTTAATTTCAGTATGACTTGTTTTCAATTTATGCTGATTTTATGCTGCAAATAAACTGTAAGCACACAGAGGTATCCCTTATTTTGTGGTTTACATATTAAGGTATACATATACAATGATTGTGTATTTAAATAAAATTATTTAAACCACCATGAGAGAGAGATCCGGATAAATTTTTGTTTTCCTTCAAAAGCTACTTGCGCCTTTCTCAAATTTGAAAAACATTGTTCTGTAGCAGAGGGGGTCACATCTTGCTTCAGGGTGTGTATCAGAATCAACGGGGAGGGGCTGGCAGTTAGCACTCTTTTCATAATTTCTTTCCAGTACTACCCTTCTTCCTCTTTTCCTCTCTCTGCCCTACCCCCAGCTATGGGGGAAGTGGCTACATAGTCATCACTTTTTACTGAGCTCTTAGAAGAAGATCACAATCAGACCCTGGTTGCTGCCTCCCTCCCCACCTTCATCTCTCAACAAGATGCTCTTCCTTGCTCAAAGAGCCTGAGCACATTGTTCTGTTTTGGGTTCCTCTTTGTGCCAAGCTCTTTTCTGCCTCAGAGTTGTTTCTTCTTCTTCAGCTAATCTCATACTTACTTTCCAGGCTATCTCCTCCTCAGCCTTCAGAACTTAGTTTAAATGTCACTTTGTTAGAGAAGCATCTGAGCAATATCTGTTGAAATGATGGATGAAAAGATGGATGGATGGTTGGTTGGTTGGTTGGTTGGATGGATGGATGGATAAGAAGGCCTTTCCTGACCTTGTACTCTAAATGAAATTTCACGTCCCTTGATATTCTTTTCTATAGCACTCCTTTTTCTTCTATAGTACAGCAATTTTCAATGATATATTGATTTAGTATCTATTCCGTCCCCCCAACCCAGTGGACTGCACATTTCACGAGGGCAGGTCATTAAGGACTTCATATCCATTAGAGGGCACCCCATGTAGAAGGTACTCACTATATATACATTGAGTAAATGAACAAAAGGAAAAGCTGAAGACTATATTCACATCACTAAAATAGCTGTAAAGAGGGAAAAAGACCATTTCTAACATTTTAAGGTCTTTTAATTAGTGGATTACATTAACATGCAACAATCCAAAAGAAGGAAAAATTTTGAGAAAAAGTAACATATGGCCTTTGAGATGAAGGAGAATCACAAAGTGAACCAGCTCTTGCATACAGCCTACTGAGATGCTAAGTGAAGACAAAACATACATACACCATAACCAGTATGGAAGTGACTATAAAGGCTACAGATTTTTTAGCAAAATTCGGTTGCTGCTTGAACAGAATAGCTCTTAAGAAATATATGATTCAGCAGTCACCAAAGCATTTGCTAATAATGGTAGAAAGGAAAGACATTTTTTTTTTAATCTATCTGACATAATTGTTTAAAAAAAAAACTGAAAGAGGTGGTCCCAGGATCATTTGGACACATTCTCTTCCTGTGTGTTCAACTCTAAGCCCCCCCATCTCAATGCTGCTGTAAACCCCCATGGATGACAGACAGGAAAGCCAGTTAATACAGATGCCAATAATCAGGAGCATGGGTCAAGCCAGTGTGCCTGGCTGCCACGGTGCCAAGCTAGTCCAGGGCCATGTGAAACTTGCCAGCAGGATCAAGGCTACACTGCTAAATTGCTGGAAACCTCAGGAGCTGGTTCTGGAGCTACCTTGCTGTGTGGTAACCCTCAGCTCTTTCTAGCTTAGCCCAGGCCCTGTGCCCTTCCACTTCTCCACAATGGGTGAAGGAGACAGACCTCTCAAAGCCAGTGATCCCTAAAAACAGCACACCTCCCGAGCCCACACTCCAGAGATGTTGGGCAAGGAACGGAGACCTTACAAATCCACCAGTTGATCTGGTCCAGAGTTATCAGATTTTTGTTAAGGTCTAGGTTTCAAGGCCACCCCATTACCAGTTTGTTTTATTTTGTAGATATTCACTGTCTATTGTACACATGTCCTTAGGAGGTATGCTCTTACACGTACTTTTGAATTTTGCTTTTAAAATAATGAGGAGGATATTATTTATCATTATCAAAGCACTTTGAAAGATAATTCACGCAAGAAAGATGAACTAATATTAGGATCACTAGTATCAGGCAATTTTGAATCTATTTCATCAATTTATGGATTCTAAGGGAGTCCACATGAGGGGATTACCCTACAATAATGTTTCCCTGAAGAACACTCAAGTATTTCTTAAACACACAAATTCCTCAGGGCTGGCACCGTGGCACAGTGCTTAAGTCTGGCATGTTCCACTTTGGTGGCCCAGGGTTCATGGGTTTGGATCCCAGGCTTGTACCTCCACCACTCATCAGCCATGATGTGGTGGCATCCCACATACAAAATAGAGAAAGACTGGCACAGATGTTAGCTCAGGGTGAATCTTCCCCAAGGAAAAAAAGTGGAAGATTGGCAACACATGTTAGCTCAGGGGCAGATCTTCCTCACTAAAAAAAACACAAAACACAGATTCCTGAGCTCCAACTCAAACCCACTGAATCAGAATTTACCAAAGGAGAGACCTGGGCATGTGTATGCTTAACAAGTGCCCCCTGGTGACTGTCATCAGGTGAGTTTGGAAATTGCCCTACAGAAATGATTGGTTTTGTTTTTTGGTGAGGAAGATTGTCCCTGAGCTTACATCCATTGCCAATCTTCTCTTTTTGCTTGAGGAAGATTTGCCCTGGGCTAACATTTGTGCCAATCTTCTTCTATTTTGTATGTGGGACGCTGCCACAGCATGGCTTGATGAGTGGTGCACAGGTCCACGCCCAGGATCCAAACCCACAAACCCTGGGCTGCTGAAGCAGAGTGCACAAACTTAACCCCTACACCACCAGGTCAGCCCCAGAGAAATGATTCTTCATCAGAGAAATTTACATTAGGATCACTGGGGAAGCTCTCAGAATGTATGTGATGGGGCTTCTCTCAGAGACTTTGCTAGGGGAGGGTAGAACCCGGACAAGCCCCTTTTGAAAATGCTCACCAAGTGATTCTTCTCTGCACTTTGATGAAGTAGGTCCTAAAGGAATATTTAATACAGATCCGAGGTGTGGAAATGAGGCGTAATTTAGCCTAGGCTGTAACGTCCTAGAAGGAAACGGTGATGCATACTTCTTTCTGGAAGTAGCAAAACTTTCAGACCAGCAGACACAGCAGGACTCACACACCAGTGTACGGCTGAAGGTTTCTATACGTCCACTTCTGTCACAGCTAGGCAGACGGTCTAGGAATTATGCAATCAGTTGGTGAGTCAGAAATCACTCATGTCTCCTGGAGTACCCAGACAGTCTTTTCCCATTTGGGACACCAAGTTTCAGAAGGTCCTAAAATTCATTAGTTCCACTCACTGTTGTTGTACACATGTTATCACATCATATGGCAACTGGCAGTTCCTTTCAATCACATATAAAGGATTGATTTTTAAAATAATAACAAGCTAAGAGGAAGAATGACATTTCAATGTAATTATTCATAGGCAGTACAATTTCATGGTTCAAAATAAAAACAAATCCAAATGTTAATCAGTGAGCATTGCCACCCCCGCCCCCTTTATTTCTCTTTATACCTTTACAGGTTTTTACACTCATACGAGGACAGAAAAATGCAGCACCTTACATATACTATTCTTGCTTTTTTGCACCTACTAGATCGTGGGGATTTTTCCATATCAGTACATAGAGAGCTTCTTCATTCTTTTTTAAGGACCATTAAATCTGAATTTCAGTTCAATTTTATTAAGTTCTGAATCAGACTTTCACGTCTCTTTGAGCAAGGCCCACCTGTAAGTGTAAGTGTGTGTGTGTATGTGTTTGTTTATAAAAGATCACTGGGTGAGTCAGTTCAGGGCCCCCAAGAAGCAAATGTTAGCACAAAATTAGACATATAAGAAATTTACTGGGGGAACACAGGTGAAGGATAAATGCCAGAGGAAGCAGGAGTAGGTGGGGAAAACCTTTAAATCAAGATGCAGATCTGAAACTTGTGAAAGGAAAGAGGGAAGGTTTCAGCCACGTAAATGGGGAGCACAGAAAATACCAGCCATGTCAGAGAGGCCTGTGTTGAGAAGGAATGGCCCGGCTCCAGCAATCCCACTGTGCTGTATTATTGGCTGGAGACAGTCTGGGTAGAGCGTGGCCTCAGCATGAACACTGCCAGGATCCAAAGTTGCAGCAGCCTTTGCTGTTCCCCTATCTCCCTCCTTGCAGCAAGTTCTTTTGAAGGATTCTTCGAGCAGCCCAGCCATGGCCACCACAATCTCCCCTTACATTGCAAAGACTGTCTTCTCCACACATGTTTGGGAAACAGCTCCCATGGGCCTTGCTTCCCTAGAGAAATCTTGGAAAAGGGAAATCAACAGGACAAACAGGAGCACCCACCTCTGCGGCAGGTCTTGGGGCTGCAAATGGTTATCTTCTCCCTCTTTCTCCGTCCATTCTAAATTCCCCTCACCCTAAGCTATCAGAGGAGCAGCTTCTGATGATTTATGTGCTGGTGTGACCCCAACCTTTGTTCTTGGAAGATTTAATCCCTTGGTAAGTCATGCCCTTCTCAGACTGGGGTTGCTGCACATGTGCATTCATAGTTAAAAGGGGTCAGGGAGTACCAGGAAGCATCTGACGGATCTCCTAGGTTCTACACATATTCCTTTCTGTCCCCCTTGTGTAACAGACTCTTCCTGCTCATCAGGGTCAACTATCCCTGCCGGGATGGTAACTCCTCTTCTCATCTGCTGATCCCTGGGCACAAGGAGTCAATGGGACTGCCAGGCAGCAGCCAGAATTGACAGTTGAACAGGACTCTCACTTTGTCCTCTTACAAGAGTGCTTCCCCACTGGGGACCATGGAGAGCATAGAGTTGCAAAGATGGGAAGAACAAAGACCCTTGGTAGGTCACTGGACATGATGGTGAGTGGGGTTCTCTTAGTTCCCAGGCCTGTGTCTTCTTCCTACTAGGAATAATATAGTGCCCGATAGAAGTCTGATTTAATGAATATATTGCATCCTGAAGGACACCATTGCATCTTGGCAGATTATTACCAGTAAACTGGAACTTCAGTTGTTCCTTTAGGAAACCATTCTATCATTCTATGAGGCTAGCTCCTCACAGACAATAGAGGTATGCGGTAATGTACTATGTAATAAGACCAATGGATCCCACAGTCAGGGCTCACTTTGGCACCTCCGTTGGGTCCCCTGCTCAGACATTTTATTGAGTGAAATTCCATGCCTATGGATGAGGCATTCCATAAACTCCTGAATAGCGGTGATACAGGCTGAGGCCCTGTGGACAGAAAAGGCAAACCAGAGTAGGTATCTATCCGGAGAGGGGACGCTGGCTCTTCCAGGCTGGAAGGGTCCCAATACAGTCAATCTGGCACCAAGTGGATGACTGGTATTCTCAAGAAACAGTCTCTGTTGCTGGCAGGTTGGACATCAGAGGCAGCAGCAGCTAAAGTGTCCATGGTAAGGGGGAGTCCTTCCTGGTAGGCTCATGTATGACCTCCATCTCTGCCACCAAGGCCACTAAATTCATGTGCCCCTCGTCCCAGATCTGGGATGGCTGATGAAAAAGGCAGGCTGACATCGACTGGCTGAGTCCTGTTGACCACCGGGTTTTCAGTGCCTCTTCCACTGCTCAGTGCCCATTCTCATAAGGTCATCCACATGTCTCTACCCTAGACCTCCATGTCTCTGATCTTCCAGTCCTTTCCCTCCTAGGCTTTTGACCAGATGGCCAGGCTGTTGGCCATGGTCCAGAAATCTACAAATATTCCTACCTCAGGCCACTTTTCCTTTGACACAAAACAGATGACCCGCTTCACCACTCATAGCTCTGTCCTTTGGAAAGTCTTTCCCTCTCTACAGGCTTTTAAGACTGTTCCCACGTGTGGCTGTAATGCAGCCTCCATCCATTTTCAGCTTCCTCCACATACTGAGCCTGCCCATCCATAAACCAAGTACAAGCTTTTCTTCCTCCTTTAGCTGGGTGTATGGAATCCCAATCTTCCCATAGGTGAGAGCTCAGGAAGAGGTGCTAGTGCAACCTTGCTGGGGGACATGGGCGTATAGACAACCTATTCTTGCAGCTTATTTGTGCCCTCTGGTTCTGTTCAGCTTGTCCAGGATACACTGTGTCCATCTTACAATAGACTGCTTCTGGGTCCGTCTGACTTTGTCTTGGTAGGTTCAACAGGACTCAGCTCATAAAGGGAAATTCTAGAAGAATGGTCACTTGGTGTCCTATGGTCAAGTGTTCCTTTTCTACCAAGGTCAAGTAACTTACCAGGAACTGTTTTTCAAAAGATATATAATTCTCTTCTGCAGATGATCTGCCCTTGCTTCAGCTCCCCATAGACCTGTGTTCTTCTTCTGAGGCTTGCCGTAATCTTTATATTGTATCTTTTCTTGCCACTGACACCAAACACCAGCACCAAAGGATCTGCCAGATCATATGGCCCAAGGGGCAGGTCTGCTTGCACCACAGCCTGGGCCTTCTGCAAAACTCGTTGCTGCTCTGAGCCCTCTCAGAGCTGGCAACCTTCCTCCCATGTCACTCCACACATAGGTTGGCACAGTTCCTAAGTGTGATTTATGTTGCTTCCAGAACCCAAGAGGCCTACCAGGTGCTCTCTTCCTTTTTAGTATTAGGGGCCTCAAGACTCAGCAGTTGGCCTTTTCCTTTGGAGGGGACGTCCTGGACAGTGCGGGACCGTGATGAGAACATGGCAGCAGGTGGGAAGTCGCAGCAGCTGGAGGCCGTCTGCGGAGCACCCTCCTGGCTGCAGGTCCTCTTTAGGAGAGGTCTGAGCAGT
Organism: Equus quagga; assembly: GCF_021613505.1. Classification (NCBI taxonomy): domain Eukaryota; kingdom Metazoa; phylum Chordata; class Mammalia; order Perissodactyla; family Equidae; genus Equus; species Equus quagga. The sequence goes on along the minus strand of NC_060282.1, from coordinate 71,221,758 downwards.
GCACCTCCATGGCTACCCCAGCAGGGGTGTTCCTGCTTCTCAATAAGCCCAACAAAATGCTTGCCACAGGAAAGCAGTAAGTGACATGCAAGAGACGACAAAAATGCGAGAGTGCGTTTAAGGAAAGGAAGAGGAATTTCAGCTTTATCTGGAATGCAATCAGTATCTGAAGAATCCACCAAGGGTTTTGAGGTGTGTGTGCTGAGGTGACCTGTGGATTGGGGCTGCAACCCTTGGCAAGGACAAAACATTCCCCTCCATCAATCAGTCAGAGCAAAGCCTCTTCTATTATTGGATACTGTTTCATAGCCCATTGCAGAGCTCTTGGAACCATTCAGTTCCCAGTTATAATTTACATTTCTTTTACTGCCTGATAATTACTTTCTTTTTTTCTCTCCTTCAGTGATCAGTCATTTAGCAAAGACTTAGTCCTTAGTAGTGCTTTCAGCAATATTGTGCCTCCCTTCTTTGTTCAACCTCTTTATGAAGAGGGTATCTCATCAGTTTTCACAACTGTTTCTTTTTTGGAGGAAGATTAGCCCTGAGCTAACATCCGCCGCCTATCCTCTTCTTTTTGCTGAGGAAGACTGGCCCTGAGCCAACATGTATGCCCATCTTCCTGTACTTCATATGCAGGATGCCTGCCACAGTATGGCTTGATAAATGGTGCGCAGGTCCACACTTGGGATCCAAACCATGAACCCTGGGCCACCGAAGTAGAGCACGCAAACCTAATGGCTAAGGGCCACCAGCCACCCCCAATTTTCACTTTTAATATCTTAATACTAACACTCCCAAATACGCTTTTATATTCCCTTGCCACCCCCAATTTGTGCTATTTCAAATACTGAGTTGCCTCTCAGCCCAGCTTCAGAATAAAGTATTACGATTCAATGGAGCAGGAAAGAGAGGAACTCATCGTCCATCTTGTCTCCTCAGAGTCCAGAGACCTCTCTTCCCGGAGGTCTCTTCTGTTCTCACAATCAGCCATGGATTCCCCTCATTCCTTCCCTCTGTAGGATGTCTCAACTCAAGAAGATCATTCCTTTATTGACGTCTGGAAGGATGATCCTTCCACTTTATCTAAAGCTAAACAGCATGCCTGTGGTTCCCCAAAATAGTTTCGACCACAGCAGCCCACAAAATCATTCTGTCCTCTGGACTCTGGTGACGCTTGGTGCTTATTTGCTACTTGTAGTTGTCTAACTTGTATTTTCGTTATTTTTCTTCATTATCTCCTGCCTCTTTTAGAGATATTTTACCCTTAAGAGCAGGGTCTTAGGCTTCCTCGTCTGTGTCTCCAAACCTAACCCAGTAATCATATATACATGTACATATATGTAAACATAAACACATGTGCATACATATACACTTCATAGTTTGCTTCAGGAACTAAGTCTTCAATACAGACCTGCAATCCACTCTGTGTCTTCAAGCTTACTATGTCTTTTAAGCTTCCCTCTCATCTGTCATTACCTTTTCCATTGTTAGAACTTTCCTGAAACCCTCTGTGAGCTTCATCATCGGACACATATGCTGTCTAAGTCTACGTGGAGTTCTGCCCATCTGGAAGAGCAGGCAGAGTGCCCCAGGGGACAAGTCATGGGAAGAAACCAAAGCCCTGCCCCTGAGACTTAAATAAGGCTCAGCTGGTGTTTTTATATTGGAATTAGACTATTTCTAAATTAGACTCTGAGCCCCTAGGGCAGGATTGCCTAGTTGTATAAGACAAGCCAACAAGTATCCAGCAATTGCACAAAATTCTGGTACCATGAAGCTAATGTTTTCAACACAAAACATAGCCTGAAATTAAGGAGACTTGAAAGGGATAAGAAGAAAAATACACAAGGAAAGAGACGGCCGAAGTGATGGGAGAGGAAGACAGAGAGGGGAAGGCGAGAGACACGGGTTTTACAGAAGCTGAGGGAGATAACTGCTCCCAAGTATCAAATTTGCAGCTGCCACCAGCAGGAAAGGAACCGAAGAGATGCCACTGTATCTGTCAACTGGGAGGTCCCTAATGGCTAAACAAGCTTCACTATTCTGGGGAGGACAGAACCCAAATTGAGTAGCATCAGAATGAAGGTGGGGAAGTAAAGACTTGAATGTAATATACTCTTTCCAGGAGGTCTACAGTTTCAAGAAGAACAGATATAGAAGACCTGGGGTGATGCGGACTGTTTTTACATAGAGGGCACGTGAGCACATTCGTTGGATGGAAGAAATTAAAGCATATTCAAAAGAGAGAAGGAACTGACTCAGAACTTGGAGAGGAAAATGGACATCTTTTCCTCTGAGAGTGGGGTGGGTGGGGAGAGGAGGAAAATGAGAACCGATGGCAAGTTTTAAAGAGAGGAAAGAGAGAGCAGGTGTTCCCATGGGTTAACTCTTTTCCTCCGTGAGGGAGAAAACAAAGCCTTTACTCACTAGGAAAGAACTGGGGCTGAGAGGGGCTGGCAGACAGTGGCGGGCACCTGGAAGTGGCCTGAGAAGAGATCTGCTGTGCAATGTGGAAGGACTGACCTGAGGCTTGCCACCCACAGTTTGCAATGGCAACTGGTAAATGATATAATTATCTCCAGAAGGGGCTTCCTCGGAGCAGGCACAAGAAATGGTGGCTTAGGATTGGGGACTAAGCGGGCAGATGCATTGGGAGTTCACTGTGGAAAGCACAGTGTAAAGCAAATGACTCAGTAGGGCCTTCAGGCAGGGTAGGGAAGGGCCAGGAGGACATGGAGGTCATCAAAGGAGTGGACACTCTCATATAAGAGTCAACGGTTTGTTCAGTGAGTGTGAAAAAGCAGAGAGTGCTAACAAAGAGTGGGATTGTGAAGTTCCAGTTCTCAGCGTTGGCCTATGTCTGGGTCAAAATAAGGTCCAGGCTGTGTCTGAAGACCTTAAGATAAAAGTCATAATGCTGAGAAAGGCAATGGACTGTGAGGCCAGGATGAAGCTGCCCAGGACAACGGCAGTGAACAGCGTGTGGGGGAAGAGCAGATAAGCCATATTCCTGGATGAACACGGGGAATGACCTAGAGAAGATGGCTACAAGAGTGGGCCACCGATGGCATGAGCAGTGCAAGTCTCAAAAGGAGGCACTGCTGAATAATGGCATCAAAGAGAGAAGAACATCGAGGATTATTTACTTGTCAACTAATTTATTTTTAATTCTTGACCTGAATTACCAACTGCCTACTGAACGTCTCCTCTGGGATATATTTCTGGATCGTCTTTTCCTAAACGAACCTATCTTCCCAACCTCTGTAATTTACACTTCTTCCTCCATTTCTTTAATCCCAGACAGTAGCATCATCATTCATCTGGACACACAGTATTTGCCTTCAAAGGTTTGAAGACAACTAATTTTGGAATTCTCATCCTCTTCTGACTTCATGCGGTCTATAGAACTTGTGACCACACGTCTAAACTTTTGTATTTATTATGGACAAATTTCTTAAACTTTTATGAATGCTTTATTACAAATGTGCTAGTAATACTCATTTTGACTTACATAATAAATCAAGTAATTTTAATTGTATGTGCTTTTTTTACACACTTTGAGTCAATACACACCTACAGATTAGCTTTGTGTCATTTGTAATTTTTTATTAAAAATTCTCAATAATTAATTCTAATAAAAAATAAAATGAAGTCACTCATAAATTTTTAAACACACTTTCGCGTAAAAAAAAACGATTAAATTCTAAGCAAAGCATCCTCGCCAACATGTTCTTACTACACATTTACAGTCAGAATGGCTTACTTTTTGTTATAGTGTTCTAGAATGGAAATCTACAATAGTTGGGTTTTGAATGTGGAGGAAAACAAACTGCTAGAGTGCCTGTTGGCCCCTGGGCTTTAAAGGCCTCCCCCACCCCACCTGTCCAACCAACTTTCACATTCTCTCCTTACTAATCCCTTCTTAAAGCTAAATTCAACTCCCCCTTATCCAGGGCAAAGGTTCAGAGCGAGAGGGAAAATAAGGACATTACTAACCCTACCTAGTAAACTGCAGCATTATTCCCCTGCCTACGATCCGCTCTGCCATCCTTCTCAGCGCCCACCTCCTCCTCGTTCTCTTTCCCAGTCTTCTCCAACCATGACCATGGAACCTGAACACGACATTAATGAACGCACTAGTGAGAGTGGGGAAACATTCCATTGTGATGGCCACAGGTTCATGGAAGCAGGCACTGGAGGGTGACTTTCCCAGAAATTGTTCAGTGAGCTACCGAAAATTCAATCCTAACTTTCTTCCATGAAGAGAGTCAATGGCATAATCAGATTAGGACTGATTAGTTGAAATTTAACCATGGTATCTGGTAGTAGAGTCTCTCTTTTCATGGATGTTCCTTCCAAGGAAGATATCTACTAGGGATAGCAAGAGGAAAAGATTAAGAGATAAATGGGCACAGCTTTCATCCTCCCCAAATTTCCACATTCTATTCAGATGCGTATGCACCACCACCCTTTGGCCAACCTCCACAGATGGACTACACATCCATCACAGAGGCCAGAACCGTGCTCTGTGCTGCACATTCCAGAAAATCCATAATTTACTTGAAAGCCAAATAGGAAAAGTAAAAAAATTAAACGTTTCCACCATGGTTGCAAAGAAAAACTTAGCCCTTAAACGTTCATATATGGATCCTAACACATACGGGTGGGTCCAAAGAAAGGCAAAGGGATAGAGGTTATTCTGTGAAGAAAGCCAGTTTAAAAAGAGAAGCAAATATGTTGACTTGAGCAACCATGCTGTTTCTCATAACAAACAGAACCCCCAAAGAGATGGAAATGTGTCTATCTTTGCTAGCTCCTACTCCTGGTGTATCCCATAACAGAAAAATGGCATTGCAGTTCAGCAGCAGAATCCTGGGCCCTCGTTTTCCCAGTGGCCTAAATCAATCCTCAGTCCAGGACAAGGTGCTGAGCAAGATGCATAATTATTTCAGGCCACTAGGGTAAGTACTATTCCTGGCAACTCGGCGGGCAGCGCCATGGATGAGGGTTTCTGATTCTCTTTGGTGATTTGGTTCTGTGGAAACTGAGATTTTTCTTTCAGTATTTCAGCCAGATAAGCAGGAGAGGCCAGCTCCGGTCCTGAGATTGAGCCAATCGAGGTCAATTTTAGTTCCTTTTCTGTGCAGTTTAGTGTACTTTTCCCCCTGCTGCCTTCCCTGACACCTGTCCTTATATTTTTATCTGATTATCAAATACCTAGTGAGAGAACCTTTGGCAGCCTCTGGTGTTCACTCAGTCATCCAAAAGTCTGTCCGCCTACGGAATACCATCAATACTCCGTGAAGCAATGTCCTTGAAAGGCCAACCTAAGACCCCTTGCTATGAACCACAGAGAAGTGTCTCCCACAGGTATTTCGAGGGTGACATTGACACCAATGCCTGCCTTCACTAGAGGCACAGCTTCAACTTGCCTATTAACGAATCTAATTCTTGGCTTTGTATTGCACCCACAATATACTCAGTTATTAGCTAAGATAGAAAGGGAAAAGCAGATCTCATCACTCCCATTTGGAAGATGGTGAAATAGAGGTTTAAAAGTTTAAAAGAGTTGTCTAAAGCGAATTCAACACAGCAGTGTTGTTGCTGGGAACTAGATCAGCTGACACCTGTCCCTGGTTTTGTAGGTCAGTGACTCTTTGTAAGTTTAGAGCTGCATTTTACTTACCATATTCCTCCTTGAAAGCTTCTATTTAGTCTCTTAAACTGTGGATACCAGTGTCTCCACACTTATACAACATACAAAGACGGAGCCGACTGCCTGTTGGGTACACAGCTCCAGGCTGAAGAATTTCTAAGGTCGTCAGAACAATTGAGGTCCTAGGGGGAGAAGGTTCTGATGTTCTGAGAAAGGAAATATCCTACAGCCCTGCAAAGACATTAAAAATATCTCCCTCACTATTACAAATAAAAAAACTATCCAACTGATTCTGTGCTTTTTCAAACCGCATTGCTCTCCCCCCCATATCTTCATTAAATAAATGCAAACACATGTGCTTTGAAACGGGTAGGTGTAAAAGAACATTCTGCACAATTATATCTAGGCTGCTGCAGATTTATATCACATGCATACATATATCTGGGGGATATTAACTCATGATGACAGCTGAGCATGATAAATGCAACACTACACAAGTTGGGATGCCAAAAAAATGCAACTACAAACCCCATGCAGACAAACACGCACACAGGAGTTTTCCTTCAGTATCCACGTGGCCGCAATTACAGGCGCTTCCCCACATCGATAAACCCCAAACACACACACACAGGAGGCTCCGCCGCCCGCGAGCTGCCCCCACACCTGCAGCCGCGCCTCGGTGTGCAGGCAGGGATTCTCGCGCGTCCCTGGCTACCCTCGCCCTCCCACCGGCATGCCACTGCGCGAGCGCGCGCGACAGCCGGTCCCCGCGCTCGCCGCCCGCCCGGGAAGCCGCGGTGCCCGGGGCTGGGGGCAGGGCCCGCTGGGGCGGGCGCGCCGCAGGGCCGGGCCTCGGCGACCGGGGAGGGGACGAGGGGCGGGCGCGGGGCGGCGCCCGGCTCACGTGGGCGGGCGGGAGCAGCTGAAGGTCCGCTCCGGCGCCTGGGCTGTCCTCTCGCGCGCGGCGCTGGCCGGGGCGGCGGCGAAGGAGGAGGAGGAGGCGGAGGAGGAGGAAGGCGGCGGTGGCGGCGGCGACAGAAGAGGGGAGGACGGGGGCGGCGTCGGACTGGAGCCGAGCGGCGGCGCGAGCTGCCCGGGGCGCTGTCGTGAGCTCGCCCGCCGGGCCCCCACCCCAGAGCTACACCCTGCCGTGCCCAGCTCTGCCCGCGTCCGTGCCCCCGCGGGGAGCGCGCCGGGGCTGCCCCCCGAATGACGGGCGGAAGGTTCGACTTCGACGATGGCGGCACCTACTGCGGCGGCTGGGAGGAGGGCAAGGCGCACGGGCATGGCATCTGCACGGGGCCCAAGGGCCAGGGCGAGTACTCCGGCTCCTGGTCGCACGGCTTCGAGGTGGTCGGAGGCTACACCTGGCCCAGCGGCAACACCTACCAGGGCTACTGGGCGCAGGGCAAGCGGCACGGGCTGGGGGTGGAGACGAAGGGCAAGTGGATGTACCGGGGGGAGTGGTCACATGGTTTCAAGGGGCGCTACGGGGTCCGGCAGAGCCTGTGCACCCCCGCTCGCTACGAGGGTACCTGGAGTAACGGGCTGCAGGACGGGTACGGCGTGGAGACCTACGGGGACGGAGGTGAGCGGCGTCGCAGGCGGCTCGGCTGCTCCGTGAGCTGGTGCGGTGGGCTTTGCCCAGGCTGCGGGGAAGCGGGGAGGACGCGAGGCGCACGTGTCCGGAAACCCGCCAAAACACCTGGGGCAGCCTCCCATCCACCTCCCCGCGCCAGCCCTCTCGGAGAGGGTGCGTTGGGACGCCACTGGTGCGCGGGGGTTTGATCTGACCTGGTTCTTGGAGCGGGCGGTGTCCACACCGGGGGAGCAAAGCGTGAATATACCTGGCCGGCGCTGCACTGCCATTAGGAGGGAGCACCGCCCGGGAGGGTTGGGCTGGAGAGAGGACGCTGTCACTTGAGCCTGTCACATTACGTTCCTGATCCCTCCCTCTCCCAGCTGGGTTTGAAATCGCCACTCCCGTGGAGTTAGAGCGAACGCCCTGGGCTTGTGAGGCTGGCGGTCGGTGCTGACTGCTCCCCGGATTGGTTTCACGTGGAGTCGTATTTCACTTCTGGTCCTCTAGTAGCCTAAAGATAGAAGCCAGAACCCCATAACCAGGATGTTGGGGAATTGTACCTTATTTGGGGTGCATTTGGAAACGCCTTAGTTATGGGAGCGGGGAGGTCACCTGATACAGGTGGGGTCCAGAGGGTGTGGGTTTTTCTTCCTAGTTTTCATTCGGTTCCTTAAAGTATCGGTTTGCGAGCAAAAGAATGGTAGTCATTGTGGACCTGGAGATCTTTGGACAAATTACTAGGAAAACATTTTAGAAATGAACAATGAAGTCTACGTTTTGAAAAATACAATTGAAGGGTATATTCGTATAGTTGCTAAGTTAGCAGCTACTTTACTCCTAAGAATGGCAGTACCGGGTCACCGATTTGCACTAAGGTGTATGACCTATACAGTAGGCTGGCTGTGAACAAAATTCACCTTATTTGAATATTTAAGAATATTTGCAAAACCAATTGTGTATATTAAATGGCAGAGTTCCCTTCTTTTTTTTTTCAGTTAGGACAAGTACACATTATTGAAATAGGTATCAAAACCTCGTGAATTTCCTTGTGTAATAAGCTGAGAGGGATAAATCGCTTATCCTTTGGCAAAATACATTTTCTGATAATAAACATAATCACAGTTAATTGAAAAGGATGGTAGGAGGCGATGTCACCTTTTGGAATTATGCAGCTCAGAGTTGGAGAATATTAAACGGATCCAATTAAAAGTTTCTCCAGCCCATTGCAACCCCCAGTTAGGCCATTGCTTATATAAAAGCTTATACAATTTGTACACTTCACTTACTCAGAACACTTGGGCTGTGTTTCAAATGCAAAATGGCAGAACAGTAGGATTTGCTAAAAAGGACATCTTTTCGTCCTACAGGGTAAATAAAGGATATGGTTCTCATGGATTAAAACGGGGGAAAAAAACCTTTCTCTAATACTTTTCTATGGGCTACATGAGACTTGAGTTCCACAGTAGTTAATTAGGCCTTTTAATGTTGTGAATGGGCAAAGAGTGCCTTTGTTTACAGCCTTATAAATATGTTAGCTTGTGACTGGATTTTATTGGAGGTCCCAGGTCTACAATATAACTAAATTCCATGCTCAAAAGTGGAATGCAAAATTTATTTTTTTAAATGGGTGCATTATTTTATAAGCTTTTTGAGAAGGCCATGGATAGTTCTCTTCAGTTTTGGAAAGTTAAAATAAATGTCTTTCAAAGTTACTACTCATTAAACAAAATCTCCTGGTTTAGAGTATTCATTATACCTAGCAATCAAATATATATATATAGCACAGTAAAGGTCGTCTATGTGTTGTAGAAGCTCAAATAAGTGTCCAGGATGATTTGGGGGATAATCTGCCTTCTGTTTCAAAACGAACCTCAAAAAGATTTTTTTAAAAAACCTCAAAATTTGGCATCACCATAGGACTGTGGCTTTCTTTTTCTGAAAAAAAAAAAAATCTAATATGCTACGAATTAGAAAGGGGAAAAAACCACTTAAAATCACTATTGGATGTCTAGTCTGTGCTAGTCAATCTTCTGCCTTCTTTCATAGGTCAATCGGTTTAATTAGAAAGTCCTTAATCATAAAATGGAAGTGTAAGTGGAAAGATACTGCTATAACTTAGCCCATACAAAGGTTTTGGCCAAAATCAGAACTCTTACTTTCCCTATTCTTACTTAAGAGTTAGCTTGTTTCTTGCCTCTGTACCACCACGTCTGTTCCCGTACACCCTGCGTCAGACCGACGGAAAATCTGATCCATGTACTCTGTGGTGACATTAAACTAGAGGAGGAAGGAAGTAGTAATTCCATGTGAGAAGTATTACTTGACCTACTTTATTGGTGATTTGTGGGTAAAGTGTTGCTGAAATAGAAACCCCCCAAATATTAATTAAGAATAAATTAGTACCATACTCATGAAATCCAGGTCTAGGTGCCCAGAATATTTTGTGCAAATTCTGATCGCTATACCTCCTTTTTTCACCTGTCACAAAACTGTTGAAAATATCTAGGAAGACACATGGTTTTGTTAATATATGCATACTTGCACATAGCCATTTGTAGCATGTAAACATAGGTTTGGCAGAGTATAGTCTAAATTTGACTAGAACTCATTCTGAACTGGACGCCTTCCACTACAAGATTGTGTAGTGAAAATGGCTGTATCTAGACGATCAGCTCCCAGATGAAAAATCAGAGAACAGAATTTAAAACAAAACCCAGACAAATAATTTTTATACTTGTGCAATATGCATCTGTATTTAAGGAATTGAGAGGAACTAATTAGAACTTTATTTGAGCAGCAGGCAGAAGTTGGAACCCACCTGCTTCATAAAGAAACAGAGGCCCCTTTTTCTAGGTTCATTGACTAAACCTATTTAAATTTCAGAGGCACTACTAACAGTTTGACTGGAAATTGGTTTCTAGCAATTCTATGGAGGAATTCTTCCATATACTCTGACTTAACAGAATAGGATGGGAATGTGGCCAATGCCATTGTCCCACCTCCCCTACTTGACAGTTAAGCAGAGACCTAAATTTTCCAAATTATTGCTGTTGCCTTAAACCACTTAGATTTTCAAGAAATACTTTTTCAGAAATTCTAAATACTAGTCTTACTTTTGGAGATACCAGTTTAAGGAAACTAGCTGTTTATCTCCTGTCAGTGTCGAACATTTGCTAAGATAGTATGGTTGCATCTTAAAAGTGTAAATGCTTATTGATGTCAAACCATACCCATGGGAATTATTCTGGCAAAATTAACTTGTTATTATGTAGAGAAGTCAGGATATGATTATAGCATTCCTCATTTATTTAAGCGAAATATTTTTAAAAATAAGGCCGTTTATTTTAGTGCGTGTAAGTCCGGTTGTATAACTTTTATCCTAGGATTTAAACTTTAGTTAGGCAAAACAAAAGTCAAAGTTGAAATTTCCTAATAATTCAATTTCCTTCCCTATTGAAGTGGTAGTGTTTGAGATAACTAATATTCAGCAGGATGCTTCTTAATCAGAAATGTTCTATATGACTATCTTATCTTTTGGGGTTTATTCTTTTAAGAAAGCTATGGCCCCCCACCTCCTCAGAAGTTCACAGATGTCAGCTAAAGAGTTTTCACCTACCCAGACTATGACATTCACAGTACCAGACCCACTTCCCACTTAGGATTTTATTGTTGCCCTGCAATTGTGTATTTATATGACATAAATATATCAGAATGAACAGAAAGAGATGGTAGTCTTGAAATTAGTCAAAACTTTTGATCTTGGAGCTATTACAGTTTTAAGTGCAATGAAATAATCAATCCTTGTTAACAGAATGATATAAAACCACTAGCAGTATTGCTCAGTATTTTTAAAAAAATGTATGCCATGCAATGGAAATCTTTATGTGGCAATAGAAAATCAAAAGTGACTATAAGTTAGCTCATTATAATCAGAAACTGAAAGAGGTCAAGAGTTCATGATTTATTTTCTATGACATTGTGAATTATTATGAAGAATACAGGAGTAATTATATCTTAAAATTTCCACATAGCTTATTTTGGGGGATACTATAATTTAAAATTTGCCTTTAATTAAAGGAAATGGCCTTGATTTAGAAAATTCCAAGTTCCCTAATTTTAACATTCAGTTCCTCCTAAGATTATTTAAAAGCTGTACCAGGGTATTTTTTAAACATCTTTGCTAATTTACTTAATAGAAAAACTTACTGAAAACAAATGCTTGATATTAGAGATTATCCTATTCCTGAAAAGGCATAATATTCATTGGAAGAGTGATGTGGTGTCAACAAAGTTTTAAGGGACACTGTCGAACATCTGAGATAAATTCTGTAATGTTAAGAGTGGAAGGTTTCCTCTGGCCATCTCTCAGTTGTTGTTTTTTTTTAAAGCAAATAGTGTACTCTTTTTAGCCACTATAGCTGTTTACTATAAAGCCATCAAACACAGACAGACCATAGGAAACACAGCCATGAATCTGGAAATGTGTTCTCTTAGGAGGTAATTCTTGCCCTCAGAGTGCTTCTAGTCCACGATGTGATTCACAATACAGTAGCAGATGCTAGGGAAATCCATGAGGAGAAGGGCCAGGAAAAAAGCAGAAATCTGGCAAGTAATATGGGACAAATCTTGACTTTTTCATTTGGAAGTACAAAATGTTAACACAAACTGCCCATCTTTTCATAACGGCTCACTGTACCAGGATATATATTATATTTGTCAAATCACTCTTAGCTCAAAAAGTTTCACCCAAAACTAAACAATAATCCTAAATATTAAAGTTTGTCCCTACCCTACAAAAAGGTGAATATGGCATAAAGAAAATGTAAGATAATTTGATGCCCCATGTTCACATATTCAGATCACTCATAATTTTAAGGCTTTGAGCTTGTTAGAATGTGATACAGATAGACCTAGAGTTTTCGAGTTTTTCGGCTAAATTGGTAAAAATTAGAATAAAATTCACAAGTAGAACCCATTTCATCTATGTGGTACTGCCTTCCTAAGAGGGATTTTTGATGCATTAATTTCAGGGGAGAATAGTTGTTTGCTAATGATCACTCTCTTTGTATTAGAAAGTAGGGGTTTTCATCCGAAACACTCGTACAAATTTTTAAATGAAAAGTAAAACTTAGCAGACTATTGGAAAACCCTCTACAATAACATAAAAGGCATAGACACAAAAGGACAAGGCGGGAATTCACAAGTGGATGAAAGTAGGCCTGTAGAGTAGACTTGGCGATGTGCGGGATTGGGCCGTGCGCCCGCCTGCTCTGCGCGCGCGGGGCCCATCCCGTGCGCGCGTGGTGCTTGCAGGCTGCCGCACCCCGCCTGCCCCGACTCACGCTGTGCTTTCTTGCGGTCTCTCGAAGGTACCTACCAGGGCCAGTGGGCCGGCGGCATGCGGCACGGCTATGGCGTGCGCCAGAGCGTGCCCTATGGCATGGCCACGGTGATCCGCTCGCCGCTGCGCACCTCCCTGGCCTCGCTGCGCAGCGAGCAGAGCAACGGCAGCGTGCTCCACGACGCCGCCGCCGCCGCCGACAGCCCGGCCGGCACCCGCGGCGGCTTCGTGCTCAACTTCCACGCCGACGCCGAGCTCGCGGGCAAGAAGAAGGGTGGCCTCTTCCGACGCGGCTCCCTTCTTGGAAGCATGAAACTTCGCAAGTCCGAATCCAAGTCTTCCATCTCGAGCAAGCGCAGCTCCGTGCGCAGCGACGCGGCGATGAGCAGAATTAGCTCGAGCGATGCCAACTCCACGATCAGCTTCGGCGACGTGGATTGCGATTTTTGCCCCGTGGAAGACCACGTCGATGCCACCACCACGGAAACCTACATGGGCGAGTGGAAGAACGACAAGCGCACTGGCTTCGGCATCAGCGAGCGCTCCAACGGCATGAAGTACGAAGGCGAGTGGGCAAATAACAAGAGGCATGGATATGGCTGCACCGTGTTTCCTGACGGCTCCAAAGAAGAGGGAAAATACAAAAATAATATTCTGGTCCGTGGAATAAGGAAGCAGCTTATTCCTATCAGAAATACAAAAACTAGGGAGAAGGTGGACAGAGCAATTGAAGGTGCGCAAAGGGCAGCCGCCATGGCGAGAACCAAAGTGGAAATAGCGAATTCAAGGTATGTCCATGCAGGGTAGGGGGGTTCTGCCGGGTCGTTCAGAACAGTAGAATATCAAATATGATGTATGTCGGTCTGTTGGTGACATTGCCAAATAGGTTCTGCAAGTGCCAGAATCAAAGGTGGAAAATGATTAAGCCCAATCCGATGAGAGTGGGCAAGGAATGTACCTACTCTGATCTGAAACGTTCCATCATCAAAAAATATTGAAAGTGCATTGAGGTCCCCTTCCTCTTGTAAATTACTTCCTTAATAGTTAACGTGTTGGAGTTTGCTCTGATCCTGTGTACATTTTCCGGAGTCCAGAAAGTTACGTTAAAAAGAAAAATACCCCTGAAGTACTGCCACCGAGAGCGCTAACTGTCCTCTGTGTGCCAGAAAGAAAATACCCATCCACGTGGAAACACACCTAGTATAGGTTGAGTCCCAGTATTCTAATATTTAAGTTGGGGGTGTGTTCAACTCCCCCTATAAAATTATCTTAGTTTGTAAAATTCAGATACTGTTTATCGATGCCTTATAGGTGAGATCGGTTTTGAGAAAGTCACCAAGATCTAGATATGGCAGAAACAGAAAGTTACACGAGAAAATCGAGCATGCATTCTGTAAACAGTAGAGCTCATCTACATGGGAAAGGCTCACAAGAATCGCCAGGTTCTATGCAGGAAAGATTACATCACTGGTGTATTAAAAGGAAAGGGGTGGGGGGAACCTGACATGGACAGATGGAGATGTCAGTGTGCCAAGGTTGGAAGAAAGTGGAGCAGGAGAGAAGGGCTGGAGCGAGGAGTGAGCTGGTGAATAACAGATTGAAAAGTGGGGTATATGGGGGCACAGATGGACTGTGTGCTTGAAGTTTTCCTGTTAATAGCAGGGTTCAGGGATTCAAGGAGAACGATAAATTTATTGGGGATAGAGTTTTATTAGGGATGGATGTCGTGTGTTAGACCAAAAAAGAAAAAGGATGGTTATAAATGGAAAAACTTATTTTTATGCTTATGTGAGTGGGTACTGGGTGGCCACAGTTTCGTGTGACTTGAGGCATACGTTTAGCATATATTATTACAAATCCTTTTCCTGACGCAGTAGTATTCTTCCATAGAAGTAAACCTCCTTTTGAAACCACAAAATACTCGTACATCTTCAGGTTTTCATTCTTAGCATTGAGTTAATGAGCCCCCCTTTTTTCGGTTGAACCATATGAAATTTCTGATGTTTGAATTTTTTATGTACCAAAAAATGGCGATCGCATATGGTTCAACTTAGTACTTCCAGACTTCTAAAGTTTCTTCTTCTTTTTTTTAATGCCCCTATTTTATGGCTGTTATTTACTTAGGAGTGTCTGAAACACTAAGTGGAAAATGGAAGAGGTCTTTTTTTTCCTTATTTGTAGATATATATTAGAAGTCTCCAAGGTTTCCATTTTATCCCAAACTAATCCTATTTGAAAGTTAATATTTCTTGTTCATCGGCACAAAATTTCATGAAGGGTCTCCTCTTTTCTCTGCCAAGCGTCTTTTATTCTAGATCGTAGTTTTCTCTGATTACCAAGTGTTGCATCTACTTGCTTTTCCGTGTGCTGGTAGATAGGAGACTTGCCACGTCTAATCTTGCTGGCTTCCCCGGCCCTCAGCTAACTTTTAGAGATAGTGATATACTTTCTGTTAGGCCCTAGCCTCTAGTTTTAAATGCACTCCTGGATCCTTCCATTTTATTTTCCCCGTACCATCGAGTGATACTCTAGAGGCAGTTTCGTCTTGGCAGATGGAAGATAAACCTGTGCAGGACCCTCTCGCAAATGACTTTCTTACCCTTCCTTTAATTACTGACTTTTATGACTAGTTTAAATGGGAGGAATGTACATTACCAAAGGGAACCACTTGTAACGCAAAGATGATCTCTGATAATGCTAGCATTGTAAAACTCTTACCCAAGTCCTAGCCACATTCTCTCGCTGTTGAGAGTCTTTCGGGGGTGGTATTATGTAGTTTGGGAGGACGGTAGTATACAGTTTATAATCAAGAAGTCTTTAGGTTAAGCTGTCACCGTTTTAGTTAACTTCATGAAGATTTCACTTAGCTGTTTAAAAAACACTGAATTTATTACGCTAACTGAAATAAGCCAGCCACAAGACAAATTCTGCGTGATGCCGCTTACACGAGCTATCTCACTAAATGGTCAGAGTCACAGAAACACAGAGTTAAATGGTGGTTGCCAGGGGCTGGGAGGAGGGAGAAGTGGGAAGTTCCTGTTCAACAGGTATAAGGTTTCAGTTAAGCAAGACGACTCGGTTCCAGAGGTCTGCTGTGCAACGTTGGGCCTGTCGTTAACAGGACTGTATTGTACACTTAAGATTTTGTTAATAGGGTAGCTCCCATGTTAAGTGTTCTTACCACAATTAAAAAAGCAATACTGTTTGGATGACAAGAGACAAAAAGTGAAAAAAGCTCCATTAACCTTTTCTATTTTACTTACTTTGACTGTTTTAGTCCTCTTTCCAGATTCCTTGCTTTAATGGCTACTTGAGATAAAAAGTTTTGCAACTTGTCTTTGTAGAAAGTCGCTGAAGGACTGACATGCCCCTTGTAATAGCTCTGAGTTTAGAGTTCCACATTCTTTTAAAAACCTTTTTTAAAAATAAAGAGAAAAAAAGATTCTCTTAAGATTTTGGAGCTTGCTGCCCGGAGGAAGGGCTTCTAGCTATATCAGTGTCGTAAACTATGGCTCTTTGTAACGCCTGAGTGTCTGCTCGGTGCTTCCTGACCCCTGTAGTAGTTGTCATTGTTAATGTTCTTGTTTTTAAAAGTATCGAAAGTTTAAGAACATGAAGTTTCACCCTCCTTCTCTCCCTGCCCCAGGAATGGCCGAATAAGAACCAGAAAGTATGACTCCTGGCAGCTGCTACTGTTGAAATCATTAGTTCACTGTTAGCAACGAACGGAGCTGATCGATTAATAGTTATTGATCATTTCAGTTTGCCACCCAGATAGTGTCAATCATTGTGCTGTTGCTGTCATTTCTTGTGCTGTAGAGGGTTTTGTTTAAGTCCCAGGGAAATGGATCCTCTTTTGCACCATCACTCTGTTTTATCTTGAAGCAAAGCCTCAAGCTCCGAGGGAAAATAATTGTATCCTCCAATAATGTCTCCTCGGGGAAATCGGGAGACATGGAGCCAACCATCTTTGGCCCAAAGATTCAGGAAAACATGGTAGATCTGTGGACCTTTCCTTTGCTTCCCCGAAGAAGGAATGGTGTGTCTTCCAGTAAACACACAGGAGGCCTATTTCTGAAGGCTTATTACGAGCCTCTGTTTCATTCTTACAGATAGGGAATATGGGGATGGCATCACAGTAGACAGAGGAAATAATGCAGCAGATAAAGAATTAGTAGATACTGATAGTTGACTAGCAGGTTAGCGCTTAACGAGTTAAAACTGTAAGGGCTGCTAATAATTTACTGACTACTATACTGTTTAAGTTTTTGTTCTAATCCCAAAAGTACTGTGTTTATAAGATTTCACAAAATGTCTCGTTCCCCTCTTGTCTCGGTCCTGCGCGTAAAATTCATCACTTGGAATTGAGAAAGTGTCTCAACCTTGTGTTTTTAAAAAACGTTTAAGAGGTCGCGGAGCAACTCTGAACATTTCAAGCCCCTCATTTTCAGAAACCAAGACTCTGCCCAAGGTCACCCCACTGTCCCTGTTGTTTCAATTATGTCATTTGGGCATTTTTTTACTCCGTTAACTTGTCTCCAATAATTCCTTAAGAGATGTTCAATTATTGTTCCTTAAGTAAAATATTTTAAGGAAGAATTGTAAAGTGAGGCATTTGGGAGATAGCAAATAAGGGGCCCTTAGAGAACCACACTTGTATGGAAATGAATAGATAATTTAGAAAGGGATGTGGACAAGAGAAGAACTTTATAGAATCTGAGCCATAGAGGAAATAATTATCGTGCTGGAGAATGGAAGAGGTATGGTGAAGAGGATGGGAGAGAGCTGGCCTAAAGGACCATAGGCGTTTGCTTATTCTGGCTTCGTTGTGTCAGACAGATTAGAAGAAAGAAGCCAAGTTGGAAGATGGAGGAGGGTAGAGTGGGGTGCAATAGTTCCCACTATTCGCTGACCTGTGGCCAGCCTCCCTGAAGCTCGTAGGGTGCTGGCTGGGCAGGCACCCAGCATTACCATGAAGTGTCAGTAGTGGGACAGGCTGGGCAGTCATGTGGGGCTTTGCTGCTCCCAACCTCTCCCCAGGTAAGGTTGTTACCCCTTCAGGTGGTAACAGCAGCACCTAGACAGGTCATATCAGGAGGGGACCCCATGCTGTTCGCTGCCCAGCCTCAGCCCTACGGGCGCTTGTCACAGATATACCTGTGCTGGGGTGTGGAAGCAGCCAGATAGAATGTGGAGGGCCTCAGGCTCAGGGGATCTGGTCACAGGTGAGCTCGCTGCATCTGTTTTCAGAACTAGAGATCGGATTCCATGTTTGCCAATTTGGGGCTTAAGTGTAAAAATGACATAGCTTTTAAAAAATCTTACAGGAAAAATATATTTCCCATATGTTTCTTTTAAAAAGACTAAATATTACAGTTTCATCCCACTTTCTACTTTCCCTCCATGCTCAGAATGATTCAGCCAGGACAGCTTTCCTTCAGTTCTGAGGAGGGACTTGGCTCATCCTTTCCCTGTGCCTGGCCCCCTGTTCAGCCCCTCAGCCTGCTCCTTCCCCAGGTTTAGGCACGGAGTCTCTTCTTCACGGAAAGGTTCCCTGACCCCACACCCTCCAACCCACTGCCTTTGACCTCAGTCTAAATCCACCCATTAGTCTCAACATCATTGAGTATTTCAGTATGTTTGTTTCTTATCGCTTTCTCCGACTAGTCTGGAAAGCCAGACCCTGAAGGCAGCCCGGCTTGCTCTGTGTCCCCACAGCTAGTTCAGAGCAGGGCACCTTCGTAAGGGCCCTAGTAAATATTTGATGGATGAGTGAATTAAATTCTCACTACTTGGGGTTTGAACACTGGCAGTGCTTCTAATTCCGTTTTGCGGCACATTTATAAACCGCAGGTATGAGGAAGGAAACGTAGCTCTCGTCATTCATCGTGCTGTGATCTGACATAGACAAGGAAATGCAGAAAATGCACAAGCATGTGTCACAGGTGCCCTTTGCCTTAATCAAGTCAGCATCATTAAAGTGTCAGAACTGAGGTGTCACCAGGGATTAAGAGCTTCAGGTTAAGCCAAGCTGTTATCTCCATCCTCCATAGGTCTGAGCTGGTCCAGTGGTACCTGCGAGTGCCTCCCTTGAACAGAGGTGGAAACTCCAAGAAGTCCGCTTGTACTGACTAGAACAACATTAGCTCATCATACACATTTGACTTCACCAAAATAGGTGATAAGTCAGAACATAAGAGCCTATTGTCTTTTACAAATCTAAGGTTTCTGAATATTCAGCTGTCTTTATTTCCTTTCGAAGGTTTTTCTTGTCCTGCCTTTTTTTGGGTCAATTTTCTTAAACGGTTATATTCAGCAGAACAGCCCCTCACAGGATTACTTGATTCGATTCACACTTCACTTATTGGTAACTACAACCCAAAGTCAACCATGAGTCAGTGCACATTGTGGATCCAAACTAAACTTGCAACCACCAATTTTAGGAAAAAGTTTAATCTCTGCCGAGTT
The DNA here is from genome assembly GCF_021613505.1 of Equus quagga. Taxonomy (NCBI): domain Eukaryota; kingdom Metazoa; phylum Chordata; class Mammalia; order Perissodactyla; family Equidae; genus Equus; species Equus quagga. The sequence goes on along the minus strand of NC_060282.1, from coordinate 71,202,711 downwards.
ATTGTGAAGGGCCAGAAATTTGAAATTCTCGAATTCTGTTGGATGAAAGGATTCTCTTTTGCAAATCAAAATTACAGTTTATATTCTATCTTTATTTCTTTTGTGTAATGTTAGTAGTCGTATCTTTAAAAACAGTTTTAGATTACTGTTTCCATGAATTTTTTGTTCCTTCTCCTGGGGCTCTGGTTAATTTTTAGTTATTAGCATAAGTGATTTTTGCAGGAAGGTGAATTCCTCGTAATGCCTTATAAGCCATTTTAATAAAGATGGGTAAAGAAATTTTGGGGGAAAATCACCAAAAAGTGGGAATTTACAGCGAAGGGAGCACTCATTATTTAGCTGGGCCTCCTGTTCTTCCGTGTCTGCCTTTGCTGTCTTTTGCCGGCTTCCACCTGTTATCCCGGCCCTTCTGCAGACACATCCCAGAGGCTTGGTTGAGACCCTCAGTGTCTGAGGTGCAGAGAAGTTGCTGTGAATGGGAAGTGATGTTTGCCTCTTTCTTCACAGACGGGTCGTTTTAAGGGTTGAATGAGAGAGTGGGTGTCACAGGGCTTTGTAAACTGTCAATCACTTTATAGTTAATGTTTCGGGAAATGTGTCATTCCTACAAGTCCCCTTCCACAAGGTGAAGGTTGCTGGATGACCAAGAAGCAAGAGTGGGCTAGAGGTAAAGATGGAGGGAGGGAGGAAAAGGAAGAGAAGGAAGGCTTGGGAAGCAGAAATAGGGATAAACGAAAGGAAGGGAGTTAAGCCACAAAGCTTGACCCCTTGTGTGCGGACATGAGCATGTGTCAAGACTCACTCCATTCCCAGCTGCAGACCTGTGTGAGGTCAATGTACTGTCAACAGGCAATTTTATTTTATTTATTTATGTATTTTGAGGAAGATTAGCCCTGAGCTAACATCTGGTGCCAATCCTCCTCTTTTTGCTGAGGAAGACTGGCCCTGAGATAACATGCATGCCCATCTTCCTCTACTTTCTATGTGGGACGCCTACCACAGCATGGCTTGCCAAGCGGTGCCATGTCCACACCTGGGATCCGAACCAGTGAACTCTGGGCCGCCAAAGCAGAACGTGCAAACTTAACCACTGCACCACTGGGCTGGCCCCAACAATTTTATTTTTTCAGACTGAAAAGAAAATGAGCAAAGAAATGGCATAAAGCTATGCTGCGGTACTATTCTGAAGACAATATGGGGTAATGAAGATTTTGTCTTCATACTGTTTAGGTCTATTAGTCCAGGTCACCGTTACCCCTTATGTGTATTCTAGTTTTTGTATTGCACGTAAAATTTTTAAATACATGTTTCTCCTCTTTAGCAAAGAACGCCCATTTCCCACGGGAGAAAGTGAGGCGCTTGCTCTAATTTCCTCCCGTGCTTCTCCAGGCTGTTTAAAGAAAGACACAGTTCTTCGTATCATGGGGCCCAGGCCTTCTTTATGGGCCGAGCAGTCACTGAGAATTCTCTGCGTGGGTGTGCTGCCGAGGGAGCAGCTGAAACCGGAAAGATAACCTAGGCGCCAGCTCTGTCCTGCCCTCAAGCGAGGGGTAAAGCTTGGCTGTACTCCAGAGGCCTCACTGGGGAACTCAGCTCCTCTCCTTCAACGCTGACGTTAGATCACCTCGCCATTAAAGAGACCATTACACACAACATGGGAACATATTGTGTTATGAGAACCTTATAAAGCGTTCTTAGGGTGTCTTGTTTCTAAAGCTCTCTCTTTAAGAAACTCTTCCTCCGACCCTCCCAAGTCCAGGCCCATTCAGAAACTGAGGCCTTGAGATGGGCGTTTGTTTTAATGATTAACAAGGAGGTTCCAGCAATGCAAATTTAATGAAAATTAGTCTTAGACCGTACCAGTGGGAGGGTCACAGAGTTATCCAGTTTGGGGCCCTTAAAGACATACATTTTAAAGCATGACTGTGTAGACGTGGCTCTCTACTTTGATTAAACAGGGAGGGCCCAGGAAGATGCTGTATATGATGTGAATGGGCTGTGAGGTAATCTTCAATTCTGTGGAGATCTCGGTGAAAACTGGCCGTAAAAAGTGGAGATAAAAAGACAACAATCCAAGGTGATGACAAGCTAGGTTTTTGGGACACACGTTGGCCTTGTTTTAACTGTAGAAATCCGAGTTTGCTTTAAACGGTACAAATTTCAGCAGGTGCCATCTCATCCAGCTCTGAAGCATGACATTTGCCTGATTCCGTAAATATAAAGAATTAAAGCAGTAATTAGTTTTTTAGTATAGCTTGATTTGTCATGAAAACCACCCTAATAGGATGTTTCCTTATCATGTTCCATCCCATATGAATTTTAGCTTTGACCTGCACAAACGGTCTCGGGGCCAGTGGCAGAGTGGCGTGTGCATGCTAGCGTAGCCGGTGAACCGGGAGCGGCAGCTGCCAGGCAGCCGAAGCACCCCGCTCACAACTTTCCATTATGGATTAAGCTGACTCTGCCAATCTCACTTTACTCAAGACACCAAACTGGACGCTTGCAAGACTAGTGCCTTGCAAATCTTTGAGATGCTTTTCTTATTATAGATGAAATATGAACATTGTGTTTAGAAACAGGATCCAACAAATGCCAAAGGTATTTATGTAAGTAATTCAGCTTTAGTTCAACGGCCTCTTGAGAAGAAAACCAAATAAGCTTTTAATAATTTTGCCCTTCTATTTTAGTTGGTGTTTCCCATTTATTTGTATAATACACTCGATTCAAAATAAGCTGCTTTATCAGAAATTTAATTAATATGTACAGAATCAAGATTGCCTCCAAAACAGTCCAACTCTTTGAAGTCAGATCTTCTTAGGATTTCCCTGTGTGCCAAAAGAAACTTACTCAAGCCAAGTGAAATACATTAATTCACTTGATAGAGTTTTTAAAACAATCGAGTATGCCAGAGATTAACAAATAATTTTGTTAGTTTTTAAAAACTTTTAAATAAGGTGAAAATTTTGCTGAATTTTCCTGTATCAAGTCAATTGAATTTTGCTCTCAATTCTTTGGTCTAGAAGTCCCTGTTTAATTTTTTACATTGGTCTGGGAGTTTTTTTGAATTAGTATTTCAAGATTTCATACATTTACTTCCATCCATTAGGAGAAGGGTTTGAGGTACATGTGAGGGAGCCTGTTATTCAAAACTCGTTGAGGAGATATCCTATAGAAGCTAGCAGTTTAGGGTCAAGAATGAGAATGGAGGGGATCGGCCCCGGTGGCACAGTGGTTAAGTTTGCACGCTCCGCTTTGGCGGCCTGCGGTTCGCCGGTTCGGATCCCCAGTGCGGACCTAGCACTGCTTGTCAAGCCATGCTGTGGCAGGCGTCCCACGTATGAAGTAGAGGAAGATGGGCATGGATGTTAGCTCAGGGCCAGTCTTCTTCAGCAAAAAGAGGAGGATTGGCACCAGATGTTAGCTCAGGACTAACCTTCCTCAAAAAAAAAAAAAAAAATGAGAATGGAGGAGCATGAGATGATGGGTTTTATGCGCCCCTCCCCCAGCCCTGGTCGCTTGTTGCCACCCCTCCTGCTCAGCACAGTGATTTGAGAATGAGCTGAGCTATTGGATTGATAGATTACCTTGGAAAGATGCAAAAGATGCAAATACCCTGAAAGGGGAGTGTCTTTAGCCTTTATCTGTCATCACTTAACACTCTGGCGTGGATTCGCAGAAAGACACTCAGTTATCAGCCCATTTTATAATTTGGTTTGGTTCTTATCTCCATGAAATATTAATTTTAATCACTCTTTGTAACATTAATCAATTACATACTATGTAAATGTAAAATTATAATTAGGACCAGTCTTTTCCGTCATGGAGTCTGGTTGGGACAGATAGAAAGCAGTTACCCATCAGATGACTGGCACCTTGCTGGGAGCATAGGTAGCACATGGGAGGAACTTAATCATAGCCTGGGGCTGGAGGCAGGATTCTGCAGGTGGCTTCCATCTTGAGAACCAAAGAATATGCGGATGTTGTCTAGAAGATGGACGAGGGTGCAAAGGATAGTGGCCCACATATATTTGGAGTACTGTAAAATGTTTGGTACCGGTGGGAAAGAGAGTGCTAGCTGAGGGGTGTTGAGAGATGAGGTGGAGAAGTAAGCAGGGGCTCGTTGGTCTATAAGGGCGAGTTTGGACATTATCCCAAAGACAGGAGAGAGCCATTGATAGTGTTAAGGAGACGAATTACGCCTTTAAATTCAGAACGATCACACTGGTTGCAGGTGGTATAGGGTTTGGGAAGAGCGGGGAGCAATAAAACTGGAGACAAATCAAGTAGTAATCTACTAACTAGTAGTCTAGGTAAGCGCCCATGGACTGAGCTAAGCGGTGGCAGAGGGGATGGGAAGAAGCGAACGTGTGGGTGAGAACCTCTCACGCAGACTCAGTAGGACTTGATGATTGATTGAATAAGTGTGGCAAACTAGAAAAGGAAGAATCAGACTGACTCCTCAGTTTCTGACTTGGCCAACTGGATGGATGGTGGTACTATTTATTCAGACAGGGACCAGAGAGGAAGGTGCAAGTTTAGAGAGGAAGATGAGTTTGATTTTTGACTTCTTGAATTTTGAGATGCTGGCCCAAAAGACAGCGGGAAACATGGCCTGGAACTCAGCAAGATTTGCTCTATACATAGAGAGCAGAGACCTGCACACCTGGGGAGCAAAGACATTGCTGAGAAAGGACTTCCATGTACATGATACTAAACACAGCTCTTTTTAAGTACAAATAAAGCAATTCTCACATTAAGAGACTGGGGATCTGTTGCCTTACGACAATGCAGTTCAGGTATCAGAATGTCTGTTCTTAAATTTGTGGAATTATGCTTTCTAAGATTGGTGTTCAAGGCGCCTACCCCGTGAGCAAGATCTTTTGGCCTGTTTCTTTCCTGGCAACATACTGGAACAGAATATCACTCTCACAAATTATTATGCTAAAGAAACATCATTTGGGAAACATTTATTTAGTGCCAGCTCCATGCAAACATGGCACTAGGCCCTAGGAATACAGGGATGAATAAGAAACCAAACCTGTCGTTAAGAGCAATACTCAGGCAGGTTCATAGCGCTCCTGTGCAGCAGGACAGGTGCTGTCAGCTCGGTGGGTCTGCAGGTCGGAGGGCCCCGCTGGGAAGCCCCTAAGCCAGCCTGGGCGAGCTTGTCACAGACGCTTTCGTGGGGTCCTTTGCACAAGCAGCTGTCTGCCTGGGGTGGCCTCATCCCCGGGCCCCTTTCCTTTGCATAACCCCTGGAAGTCTTTTGTGATTACCCTCAAGGTCCATAGCAGGCACGGACTAAATTAAGAAAACCTAACAAAATGTCTCTTCGAATAAGTAGTTTTACCCCTGACAAGAGGACCACTATCAACAGAATATAAGTAAAGTGGATGCAAATTCTATAATGCTAAAGGGAAGGGGACTAGTGGTTTCTTAAAAAACATGTTAGGTTTTTTAAGTAGTTAGTTTTAATTTAAATCACAATTTTTTTTTAAAGATTGGCACCTGAGCTAACAACTGTTGCCAATCTTCTTTTTTTTTTTCTTTTTCTGCTTTATCTCCCCAAACCCCCCCAGAAAACAGCTGTATATCTTAGTTGCAGGTCCTTCTAGTTGTGGGATGTGGGACACCGCCTCAACGTGGCCTGACGAGCGGTGCCATGTCCATGCCCAGGATCCGAACCCTGGGCCGCTGCAGTGAAGCAAGCGAACTTAACCACTCGGCCATGGAGCCAGCCCCTAAATCACATTTTAATTTAATTTTAATTAAATTGTTTCCACATAGAGCCTGGAAGATACGACTTTTGATGGTCACAGGATCTCATCAGCAGTATTTGGATAGAGAGACATCAAAGTTAGCTAGTTGGCAGTAAATTGATTTTTTGGCAATGTTTCCAGATATGGAAGCAGTGTAGACACTGCTGAACATTTCCCCCGTGGTATATTCTGCCCCAGTGCAAGCACTCCTCTCCTTGTGGTCCGAGGATAGCAATTGCATGACATCTCTTGGCCACGTGCAAACAGAGCTGACGTTTCCTGAGTGGTTACCTGGAGCCTGGACCTGTGTTGTGAACTTGACATCTGTCATTTCATCCGATCTCCATGGCAACCCTGTAATTGGGGAGGAAACTGAGGCATAGAAAGTTCACAAAACGAGCAAAAGACCTCCCTAGGGTGGATCCCAGACAGCGTAACATCAGAGCCCAAGCCTTTCCCTCTGCTGGATTTTGAGAACTGGGGTAGGAATTTTTTGCTTTGACCCGTGTTAAAAACTCTCCTTCAAATTTAAAATTATGGACTGGGAACAGTTTAGTGGATACCAGGGGAAAGGTGGGGTGGGGGGTGGGCACAAAGGGTAAAGTGGTGCACTTACAACATGACTGACAAACATTAATGTACAACTGAAATTTCACAAGATTGTAACCTATCAATAACTCAATAAAAAAAAGAAAAAAAACTCTCCTTCAGCTCGTAAAGGAAGATCTGTCTGGGAGCAGTATTGCTTAGTCAGATAGTTCATTTTGCCACTGATTCATTTGACAGACGTTATTCATTCCACAGCCACAAATCTTGTGGATGTGACAAACATCACCAGATAATGTCAATATAATATGGCAAATTCTAAGAAAAAACTACCGAAAGGCAAAAGAAGGAGGTACAGCAAATGCTCAGGGGGGCTTAAGGGTAGAGGGCTGAGCCTGCGCCTTGGATTTCGAGTCGAGATTAGGCAGGAGGCAAAGGGTGGCAAGGATGCTCCAGACGGAAGGAAGATAGAATGGAGTGGAAGGGCATAGATGTGTTCCTACAAGCAGTTGGATAGTGGAAGAGCAGTGCTTCTCCAGGTGTGATCCGCCCGGCCCCTGTGGCAATCACAAGGGCCACGTGGAAATTCTTGGTCCCCCACTCAGTACTGAATTAACATTTCTTTGGGTGAGGCCCAGAAGTCTGCACTGCATGAGCTTACCAGGTTATTCTCAGGCACACTGAAGTGTGGTGAGTGTAGGTTGGGTTATGATAGGAAACAAGGTTGTGAAGGTTTGGGAGCTGGCTTTTCTGCTGTTGGCCTTGGGGAGTCTTGGAAGGGGTTTGAGCAGGGAGCCATCTGCCTTTGAGATGGATTTCAGTGGGGCCAAGACCAGAGACCTAGTCTATAGAGGACGTGATGAAGACCCAGTGACGGGCAGGGCTGGTAGGGAAGCAAGGGATGAAATGATCAGCAATCGATGGACCAGAAGTGGTGGGTGAGGAACAGAGACAAACGTAAGATGTTTGTGTGTCTCATATTCTAATGCCCTTAAATAAGTTTGGCGAAGGGTTCATTCATTCCCAGAATATGGGTGAGTTGTTTCAAACATATTAAACAAGTAATCTTTCTGGGTCTCTCTTTCTTATCAGTAGAATGGGGTGAGGAAGTGGGAAACTGGACCAGATTGTCACAGAAAGCCCAAGTCTGGGCCACCGCTGCTGTGTGAATGAATTCCCCTCCTTTTGCCTGTTTTTAGACCTGCCCTCACATAACTGTACCAGCGATGTTTATTGTAGAGGTTCTTCGGTTAGTAAACATAGTGAAACAGCGCTGACATTTTACTTTTCTAACTCCAGATTTGTCCTCAGTCAGAAGATGGTAAGTGTCCTATTGGGTAAACTGTGAGGAGCAAGACTGTGCTTGGGAACACCTGAGCCAAATTAAAACCATCTTGAAGTACCCTCCAGCATTCCCAGGGCACAACTCACGTCTCAGTCATTCTTGATCATCTCAGAGGTGTTGTTACTTACACACTTTGTACCGCGCTTAGACCAGAAGGGAGAGAGAACCTGGGCCTGACCCCTCCACATGCCTAGAGTTACCTGGAGATAACTTACACATGTAGGAGGTAGTTAAATAATAATGCAAAGCCATTCATTCAGTCACTATTTGCTTGTTTGTGCCTGTCTCATTCTCTACAGGTTTCGAAGCAGTTTACATAAATATCTAAATGACCAGTCTTACAGGAATTAAGAAAGAATAGATTAACTTGTTCTGAAGACTTTGTACTTGGCCGCATACCCTAGTAATATTTTGGATTTTTTTTTTCTTGTTCCTGTATGAGCTTGACAGTAAAAGCATTTTTCAGAATTACATTATTGTTCTTCCTTCTCACTAAATCAGAGTAACTTTCAACCCATTGTTGGAATGATTAAAATCTGATTACAGAGTGAGCAGACGGTCACTAATGTTTAATTCTGTAAGTGAAAACAAGGGAAAGGAACATATTAAGGGTTCTCATTTTTTCCTTCAGAATCTTTAGTCGTGTGTTAATTTTGTGGTATTAAAGTTCAGTTACTGAATTTTATTGTTGAAAACTTTCTTTAAATTACAGTTGCTATGTTTGTAACAGTTACAGAGCCTCTGCTGTATTCGTGCCCAATAATAAAGTCTTAAAGATATTTCAAGGGAAACAGAAGGCGTGAACCAACAAAGGAAAGAAAATAAAAGTCTCAAGCGTCCCCCATAAACAGTGTTATGTAAGCATGTATGTATGCGAATGCTGGCCCTAAAGAAATGCTCAGGGATGAGAAAAGGGGGAAAAATTAGAGAGACGGCATGAATAAAGGGGTTTCCTGTATAATGGGTGTGTCTGGTACCGAGTAGAGTTGGTCTGGAATGATTTTGTAAAGAATTTGAGCCTTGAGCAACATTTTGAAGGGAAGCTAAGGCCTGATTTGTCACGGAGGCGAACAGATTTTGCCAGGCGGGGAAGAATAGTGTAGCTGATGACTCAGAGCCTGAAGAGAATGAAAAACACTTCAAGACAGTAAAGATCACCAGTGCTCATTATCTGTGGGCAGTGTTGTCCTTGTGGTTTGCTGGAGTCAATCTTGCTTGTAGCTTCGTAGCCTTATTAATCTTCTAGTAGTCTGTGTCGATGTTCCCGAATGACTCCCACTGCCAATAGAACCTGAAAACAAGGATCTTTCATGTGCAAACCCTTCCCTCTTACTCTCTTCCTACCACCAGGAAGAATGATCCTGAAAGTTAGTAAATTTGTGGAGAGCTGTTGTGGTGCTGCTCTGAAACTCCTGAAAATTAATGCTGTTGGTTTGTACAAAAGAATAAAAATAATAGGAAAGTAGGAGGCTGGAGATGCTGGGTATAACAACCTGTCCTTGTCAGATTTGGACTTGGATCTTCATCCTCTTTGGAGAGGGCTTACAAATGTGTGTACGAAAATGCACTCAAGGGGCTGTCCTTGTGGCCTAGTGGTTAAGTTTAGCGCACTCTGCTCCAGCGGCCGGGTTCAGTTCCTGGGCACGGACTTACACCACTCATCGGTGGCCATGCCAAGGTGGGGACCTGCACACAAAATAGAAGAAGATTGGCACAGATATTAGCTTGGGGCAAATCTTCCTCAAGCTAAAAGAGGAAGATTGGCAACAGATGTTAGCTCAAGACGAATCTTTCTCAGCAAAAAAAAAAAAAAGAAAGTACTCAAACCCCTTCTGGATTTTGCAACAGCCTGCTGGTGTGTATAAGCTAAGACTCCCAGTGTTTTCCTTTGCAGCGATGTGGAACACAGCTGAGTCATGGCGAGAGAACAATTAGATAAGGGGTACTGACTATTAAAGGATCTTAAAGCACTAATCAGGTGTTATGCAACGCAAGTGGAAACTGTTTCAGGGTTCCGAGGAAGTTAGTAACATGAGCAAAACAACATCTGAGGAGAATGATTTGAGCTGCCTTGCACAAGGAGGATTGCAAGCAGCAGAAGTTGGGACAGGACCATCAGGGACATGAATAAATCAATCCGGCCATAGAGAACTGGATCCCTGAATTTAGAGAGGAGAATTCATCTTCTATAGCACCGGTTGTGTACAAGGGTGTTAAAACTCTAAGGGTCGGAGCATAGTTAGCTAAGAGCACAAGTGGACTGTGATTAATGATGGAGACACTTTGGGGAGGAGGTTAAAGAATCTTTTGATTCAAGGATGGTACTTTGAAGCTTTGTGGGTTTAAGAGCTTCCAAAGGGAATGAAAACATGAAAATCAAAGATTTACGTTGTCATTTATAATAAAGAGTTGAGGGGAAAGTGAACAGAGCAGGCTGGGGTAGAGCAACTTGTAAGGAGTCATCAGAGATAGTGACCTGTGTGTGGAAAGAAGCAGGGAATTATTTTATACTAAAATAAGCTAATACAAGACACCGACAAGGTTTGATTGTGATTATAACTAATATCTCTATTTGCGTAATCCCATTGTCTAAAATCAAATCAAATTAGCAAATCCTTTTAACTTATTGTTTACAGTCATACATCGCATAAAGATTGATGGGGCTACTTTCTGAGAAATGCATTGTTATGCAGTTTCCTTGTTGTGTGAACATCACAGTGTGCACTTACACAAACCTAGATAGTATAGCCTACTACACACCTAAGCTGTATGGAACCATCATCGTATATGGGGTCCATCGTTCACCAAAACGTCATTGTGCAGCTCATGACTGTATTCTATTAATAGAATAACCATCACAGTATCTAGCTGTTCAGTCATATAGTACTCAGAGCTTTCATTAAATCTTCATGCTGTCTGTTGTCTTTGACTAAGTCCATATAAATGAATGAAATTAACAGCTATGACTTTCTTTGCCTTAGAAAAGGCATCTTTCATTTTTTATTAGTTATTGTGTGCTCAGAATGGATCGAGAAAATAAACACATGGCTCATGCAAGGATACCTATCTTACAAAAGAATGTGAAATCTTTGCATTGGCCCCAAACCTTATCATCTGGGCTGTACCTCCAGAAGCACCTTAGTGGGCATTTTACCTACATAGAGTAAGTAGGATCAAGAACAGTGAGTGAGTTAGAAGTCCTGCAAAGATCCTTTGGGTTGAGCTCAGGAGCAAAACCAAGGGGGAGCCGGAGGTCTGTTTTGTGTCCATTAGGTTCCACAGTACCGTCTCCGTCTTTTCTTTCCCTGGTCCCTGCTCCTGCCAGTTGCAGGTTTATTTTGTTTGACCTCCTCTCTGGTTGGAGATAGACAATCCACTGGCCTCCTGGGGCTGGCTCGTCCAGGAGCACAGTCCAGGCTTCCTGCAGATCTTTAGCCATGTCTAGTCCCTGCTTGAAAGGGCCTCCTGCCCAGCTAGGTCCGACCAACCACTTGAGAAGTCACCCTATTCTGCCAAAAAACAGACCGGCGTGGGGGTCCTGGGTGAGGCACGGGGGTCTTTGTGGAGCAGTCTGATCTTTCTATTAAGAAGAAGCTGCTTACACGTACGTTCTGTTCTAGTTCATCACGAGTTTTTCTTATTGCTCATGAAACAGGGAAATAGGAAAGGAAAATATATTTTTACTGAATGATGAATACTTCTTAAGTGAATCAAAATATAAAATGGTTTATATCATAAACTCTTCAGGTATAAATTGCCCTTTCAAAATCAAGGATTGCATTGAGTCCTGCTTTGTAATTTTTGTCTGTGTGAGGACTCTGAATTAGCCAGGGATGTAAAAGTTTGTCTTCAATGCAGGGAGATTAAGAAGGGATTTCTTTGTAGGAAAAAAAAATGAAATTTTTAGGCAAATCAGTACATTTACAGTCCCTGCTCCAAATAGGTATAAAGACCTTGAGGAAGTTAAAATACGATATGCATACTTGGATTTTCTTGTGACATTTTCAGGAATTTTTTCTTGTAATTTTTCTTCCTTTCCCCCATCCATTGTATCTCTATTATTAGTATGAAATTCAGCTTACTTAAATTCTAAATAATTTTTAGAAATCTGAATTAATAAATACTGAACTAATGAGCCTTAAAGCTATAAAGCTATACAGAGTTACTAAAAGTTTTTCCTAATAATTAAGCACAAATCTAAAGCTAGCTAGAATCATTTTTAGTAAGAACTCTGAGGATCATACCCAGAATAAAATGTTTACTTATACTACACCTGGAAAGAAAATGGTACTCTTGAATAGGTCGTTTTTAGACTTCAGTGACCAACTTTATGCTTATTAATATCAACTACATAACTAAGAAAAGCAATTCTACTTTTTATACATTGCGTGGAAGGTAGCACGGGTGTCAGGACATTATAGGCACCCTAAATACTTGGTTTTGATTGATTTCTCATATTTGAGTTGGTATTCTTCCTTAGAGATTTAGAATCCAAGGGACAAGGCTGAGATCTAATCCTGTTTCCAACAGTTCCTGTGTCAGCTCAATAGTACGTAAGTATATACTTTTAAATCTCTATTCTGAGATCACTGCATGAAAGTGTTCAGTATAATGAAAGTCGTCATTCATTATGCAAAGTGCTTTATGGTTAGTGACACTGATTTCCTAGGGCTCAGCTAAAACCCACACGCGAAACCTCAGTGATAGGAGACGAGCCGAGGAATGAGTTGCATCTTGAGAGGTCTGGGTAACAGGCTCAGATCAGGGCCCAGGAGCGAGAACCCAGGAGCCTCCTCTGCAGGCCGCCTGAAGGAGAATATCCCCCTCATCCTCGTGGGATTGGCCCCACCCTGTGTTTGGGGGCAAGGATGCTAGAGAGACTCTGGGAACTTACTAGACTGAGCTGAGGTGGGAACTTTTATTCAAATGTTGTCTAACTACACGACCTTTTAAGCCTCAGATTTTCTCTAAAAAGTGGGATAATTTGGTACCCAGCTCACAGGAGGTTGGGAGAATTCAATGAGGTTAGTATATGTGAATGCCTCTAACACAGTATGTAGCGCGTCACAGGTGCTAAATAAATGGATACGGCCAACAATCGTTGAATCCTTCCATGCTGAGTATTGTGAAAAGACAACCCTTGCCCTCAGGATGCTCATATGCTCTGGCAGGAGATTGGGGAGAAAACCAGCAGGTGTTAGATGATGCGATATAGCAAAGGACAGTCTATGTAAGAACCCAGCAGAGGGGCCCCAAACACCTGGAGGACCCAAGAAAGACTTCACGGGGCGTCTCTTGAGCAGTCTTGAGGAGGCAAGTAGGTATTTCCAGGAATAGAAAGGGGAAGAAGGGCTTTCCAGGCAGAGGGAAGTGTCAGGGCTAAAGCATGGAGGACTTGGAGCTCTTGTTTGTTTCTTCTCTGCCAAAATGCTAGTGTCGTTTGTATTCATGTAGTTCTGGGGCACAGAGAGGAGGTCCAAGCAGTAAGTGCCAAGAACCACACTGCAGCCACAGTCGGGTTCGGACCCTGGCCCTGTCAATGATGTGACTTGGGCAGACGTTGTAACCTGTCCATGTTACAGGCTTAACAGCAGCTCCTCACAGGATTGTTGTAAGAGTTAAATGAGTTAATAAATTGAAGTGGAAAGTGGATGCTAAATATTTCATGTTAGCGTAAATTTTGTAGTCATTTCAACCATTTCCCAGATGCCTGCTTTCTGTAAAGCAAATAGAGTTGGTGCCTTGGGAGAAACCGAAATGAGAAAGATACGGCCCCCATCCTCCAGGAAATTCATAACCAAGTGACGAGATGCATATGTAAACAGCTAGCTGGAAATTAAATCAGAGCTACGTGGAGGTTGAGGCGATGTGTGGGAGCATCACCAGGAAAGAACTTTGCTCCAAGGAAGAGGAGGAGTTCTTGGGAGAAGGGAGGTTGGTGTCGAGTTTTTGCCCTGTGCTCCTTTGGCTCCATCGTTTGAGAATCGGGGCAGGTGCGTCCAGGCCCGCTGTTGGCTCTGTTTCATTCCCTGTGGCCGGCTTCCTCTTGGCTCCTCTCCCATCCACCTGGACGGCATTCAGATGCTTCCCTTAGAACTGGAGCTGGAGAGGTGAAGAAGGTAGGTTTCTATTATCAGCCTGAAAGAGGTACAGAGAGAGCAAGAGCCGAGGACTTTATCTTCACTGGGAGAAAGTCAGGTTACAGACAAGTCTCCAGGCCCTGGGCTTGGGAGCCCATTCACGTAATTCCCCTTCCAGCCACTTTGCTGCTCCCATTTGGTTGCTTTTGGGTCCAGTGGCTCCGCCAACTCCCGCATTCAGAGGAGCTCCCTCAGATTTGCAGGCTGCCACCCCCATCGCTCCCCCAGTACAGACCAGAGTGAGGCCTGCACTGTGTTTTGGAGGCCAGGTCTGAGAGAGCAAAGAGATGAGTGCAGCCCTCCCCAGCAACAGAGGAACTCCTGCTATGCTCTAACAGAGAGTCCCCATGTCTCCCAGGGGCTCCTGGCTCACAGGTGGGAGACGGGTGTCTGCCGACCCCCAGTGTCTTCCAACAGTTGGGTCCGAACTGTCCTATTTTTGGCAGAGCTGTCTCACAGATGGTGGTGTGTGCCTGGCTCTGTCCTTTAGTTTGAGCTCTGATCCAGTGCCATCCCCTCTTTTTGGTCAGTCTGGTCCGGGGAAGAGAGGTTTGTAAGTCAACTGTAATTCAATTATCATTGCTGGAAAATTAAGAAAGAAGTGAATGTGAGCTGGCTGCATCGCAAAGAATTTCCGAAGGGAGAGAAAGTGGGAAACAATTCAAATAAACCTTTAACGTGACAGCCTGATTTTTGCCCCTGAGAGGTTTGGGGAATTCTTGTGAGTTCTTTCTGTAATGTGGTAGAGTACTTAGGAGCACAGACATCAGAGCCAGAGCAACTTCAAGTCCTGACTCTGTCGCTTTTTAGCTGAGTGGCCTCAAGCCAACAACTTGCTCTCTCCAAGCCTTAGTTTCCTCGTCTGTGAAATGGGTGTGATAATTAATCCTGCCTCCTTACAGGTTCGGTGACTCCTCGAGGAGTCGGTGTATGTTAAGTGTGTGGAACAGTGCTGGCACCAGCGAGCACTGTGCATGTGTGAACCTTGCTCTTATTCTGGGGCACAGAGAGAGATTTTTGGTGAAGTTGGTCTCCTGCTGCCTCATTGGGCTATCCGAGGATAGATAATCTTTGAGGCACTGTCCAAGGTTTTATGAAGTTCAAATAATATCCATGTTCAGATATTGGGTTAGTGGAAGTTTCTTGGCATTTGTAGCTGTCTGAGAAAGAGCAGTACATTCTCACCCAAATTCTGGAAAGGGATGAATGATTTTCTCCTAATACATCCAGTATAAATGTGAAGGAAACATCCAGGCCTCCAGTGTACGTGGCCCTGCCTTTGTTTGAAGTGCCTGAAGGCCACTCCAGGGCGTGCGCAAATGTGGCTATAAAGCCCGATTTTTGTCACTCAGGCTTCCTTGTTGAGATTCATACCAGCCCGATTGATCATTGTGTGCTGTCTGCCGTGGAAGTTTAAACAGCTTTGAGCTGAACACCTGTGTCTTTGTCCTGGGTGTTGCCTTGCTAAACAGGATTTGGTGGGACTTCTCTTTTCAACCCAAGTGCCCACTTACATGCCTGCATTTCTGCATTCCTGCCTCACACTGCTTCAGTCAGCTTGTTCAGAAGAAAGCCAGACTTGAAAGTATGAGAAAATAACATAATTCTCTTTGTACTACTTTTCTGTTTAATTAAAGAAAAAAGTGTGAAATGTCTGTTGTAAGATAATTAAAACGTCTTCGTTATATCCTTTTCTACGTGTGTCTCTTAAGGCTGTAGGGAAATGACTAAAACCAGCCTTTTCCCCATATACATTTGGGTAAATTTTCCATTTGCAAAATGACCTCAGAAGAATAAAGTAAAAAACAGGGAGAAGTATGTACCCATAGTCCCCTATGCCCTGTATTGTGACAATTTGTGGAAGACCCAGACCCCTCTCCTTTACCACAGTGAATCTTGTTGATGCTTCCATGAGTAAACACTGCTAGGAGTTCAGAAGGGAGCCTGAGATGATCCTGGCTCCCTGCAGCTCGTTCTCGGTAGTGGAACGTACCGGATCACTGTATGACAAGGCGAAGAGTGTGCCGTGATAGAAGCCGTTTAAAAGAGCAAAGGCATTTATCCATGTGGGAGCGTCAGGAAAGGCCTACTGGGGATTGGGCCAGCAGAAATGGGGGAGAGCATGAGAAAAGGGCACAAACGCAGGTGTGGGGCTACAGTAGCACAATAAGGGACATCCTGTAACGTACCCAGTTCCTGGTGTGCTGCTGAAGGTTTGTGGGTTTTGTGCATTTTTCAATTAAATGTCTTTAAGGTTATCTCCTTTTTTAAAAAATCAAAGCTTTACTTACCATCATACGGTCATGCGCCACATAATGACCTTTCAGTCAATGACAGACCACGTATATGATGGTGGTCCCATAAGATTGGTACCATATAGCCCAGCTGTACAGTAGGCTGTGCCATCTAGGTTTGTGTAAGTATACTCTGTGATGTTCACACAATGGCAAGATCACCTAACGATGTGTGTCTCAGAGCGTATCCCTGTCGTTCAGTGACTCATGACTGAAAATCTGTTAGACCCATCTTGTTCTTGCTAAGCAAATCTGTGTCATTGTCTTTCTCTAAAGAGGACCATACTGTAGCTGGTGGCGGATTTGTGATGGCTACAGACACTCAGTGCCATGTCTGCAGCTATGTTAATCCGTGGTAGTCATTTATTTCCTTTTAATCCTGTGAAGAAATGAAAATTGAATCTGCCTAAACTATTGCACCTTCTCAAATGGAGTTTCTTTAGAGAATATGTTTTCCCCTTGTGGAAGGTAGCTTGGTTGAGTGGATCCTGTGGCTTCAATATAGGGGCATCTCTCTGGACTGGTTTGTTGATATCTTTG
The DNA here is from genome assembly GCF_021613505.1 of Equus quagga. Classification (NCBI taxonomy): domain Eukaryota; kingdom Metazoa; phylum Chordata; class Mammalia; order Perissodactyla; family Equidae; genus Equus; species Equus quagga. The sequence continues at coordinate 71,186,087 of NC_060282.1, read as the reverse complement.
AGAGTTTACACAGCAGCCTCCTTTCCCACAGCTCGTCCACTCCCCTCACATGTGGGTGAGTCCATGTTTGCCAAGCAGCAGACTCTTAGGTCATGTCCTCACTCCAGACACAAAAGAAGTGCATAGTTTGAAAGTCATTTTTAAGGCCAAGTCAGCTCTTCTCAGTTAAACTATTTACCGGCTCTTATGGGAAACATGTGAACAAAATATTATTTAAATAATCGAAGACTCTCATTACACTTATGTACGTCTATCATTTCATGACCTCTGTTTATTTAGCGTTGACTAAGGATGCACGCACACTCTTCTCCCTTGACAAATTGTCCATGGGCTTAACTCTCTTTTGTTTCACCTTCCTCTAAAGCGTTTCCTTAATGCTCGTGTGCTCCTTAGCTAGCTCTTGACTTCTGCCTCTTGCCTTTTCTTGCCTTCTGCCCACATCTGCCTCCCCCCACCACAACTTTTCCTACTTTCCCACTTTTAGACTTAACCAGTCCCTGTCCTTCGGGATGTCCTGCTCTCCTTGCCCATCAGTACCCTCAAGTCATTGGTAGATCCAGTTCCTTCAGTGGAAGTTCACTGAGAGCCTACTCCATGCTGACATTGTGCGTGGTCAAGGAATGGATTTTCAAAGGCAGCCCCTGCGCTTAGCTGCTGGTAGTGACTTGAGGCGAGACAAACAAGTAAACAGGCGATTCCAGGGCCAAGAGCTGGGGCAGCTGAACTTCTGCTGGAGGAGGTGGCTGGAGGCTCAGCCACCCACCCTTGGAGGTCAGGAAGATGAAACCTGGCCCTGCTGAGGGCCCCTCCTGGGCCTGCCTTCTCCAGCTCCTGCCATCTTCCACTCTGCTCCAGGGAGTCAGTGCAGACCTCTGTTTGGGTGCTTATTAGACAACATATATGTACTTGTTTCTTTGAATGAGTCCAGCCCGTTCTTAATAATTGTCCACCTCACAGTGCATAGCAGATAGAACACATCCAATAAACTGTGGCTTCCTGGGCTTGGTTTTTTCATCTGTAAAGTGAGAACAGTGACTTAGAATTCTTGCCAAGGTTTTTCTGGCTTAAAAAAAAAAAAGAAAATCTGTGATTATCAGCTAAAAAAGTACATATTTGTGTTGAAAACTATGTGGACTTTTGTCTTTATTTTGTGATAATACAGACATGGTTTAACGGAGAATTTCTTTAGGAGGATTCGTTTCCAAGAATGAAAAGGAGAGAAAATGTAGTTTTTGTTTTTGGTGTTGTTTTTGTTTTGTTTTGTTTCTCGGTGGTTTTGAATGCAAAGAGCTTGAAGGAAATGTATAGTCAGAGGGGAATTTTAATTCCCTGGATGAAATTTCACTCTTCTTCAAAAGTCTGCTTTCTGTCTTAAAAATGAGAAACTAGACTAATGGTTAAATTGAATATGTATAGTAAGTAGTGCAATTTAGTGACCTTTTCAAAAATCATTTTGAAGTGATTTCAAGGATTCTAAGAAAGATAAGGACTTGGGTTGTTTCTAAATTTAGTAGCCCATGATTTTTAAAGACTTTGACTCTTCGTTTAGGTCACCAGGACTCTTTGTAATCAGTAGATAATTTATTTCCTTAACAGTAGAGGGAACAAATGCAATTTTTAACTCACAGTGGTTCTTCCTAGACCATTTCTTATGGATGCAAGAGTGCTGAAATGTCACTGGTTTTCTCTCCTATCAATGCCTGAATCAGCACTTGAAATTCTAAGTTCACAATAGCTCCCTGGCTGCTCAGTGCTGTACCTCTCGTCTTTACAGGTGGTATTTGAATCTTCAGAAGCCCGCCTTGATGATTTTTTCCATTTCATTTTCATTATAGAGTCTTCCTGGGAAATGATTTTTGTTTTATGGGCTTAATTCAGTTTAGCTTGTATTGACTGCTTACTATTTGGGCAGGTCCTAGAAGGCTCATTAGGAAGACAAAATATACACGCAGAATCATTAGCCATCAGCGTAAGAAAAACTGTGCCAAGTAAAATTTTTAAAGCCGGATTGTTTTATCTCTACTTTCATGAAATTCCAGTGTAATAGAAAAGATAGGACAAACACATAAGCATGTATCTGGCCAATTACATGAGTTTTATAGAGTTACAGACATAATTGAAGTAAGCACAGGTGAGTTAGGGAGACAGAAGCTTCATTTAAGAAATGAACCATAGGGGGCTTGCCCCATGGCCGAGTGGTTAAGTTCGCACACTCAGCTTCAGCAGCCGGGGGACACCAGTTTGGATCCCGGCCGCAGACCTACACACTGCTTACTCATCAAGCCTTGCTGTGGCGGCGTCCCACATAGAAGAGCTGGAATGACTTGCAACTAGGATATACAACTATATACTGGGGCTTTGGAGAGAAAGGGGGGGAAAAAAAGGAATATTTGCAACAGATGTTAGCTCAGGGCCAATCTTCCTCAAAAAGAAAAAAGAAGAATTGAACTTTATACAGTGTTTTGGAGGAAGAGACAGCAGCATTGGAAAGAGCAGGGCATGCTTAAAATGAGAGTCCAGAGAAACGGGAGTTCATGGTGACTAAGGAAAGCTGGTCAAAGGGATCCGCTGACAGTGGGTGTGAAATGTTGCCTCCTGAAGGCTTGTTAACAGGATGCATTGTAAATAGATCAGTCGCTTGTCATATGCTTACAATTGGTGATTTTTTTAATTTTAATTTTCTTCATATTTTAAATAGATGATACATGTTAATGGTTCAGAATTTTAAAGTTACAAAATGGTATAGAGTGAGTGATAAACCTCCTTCCCACCCCTGATTCCAGCTAACCGTTTCCTCTTCCGGAAGACAACCAGTGTTGTTAGTATCTTCATGAAATTTTTCGGGAATTTATACATACAGATATACATTTTATCCCCTTTGACACAGATGGTTGCATACCACAAGTCCATAATTGCTTTCAAAAACCTTTTGGGTCCAGATATGTTTTAGAGTTCAGAATTTATTGGATTTTTAAATGCAATATGGTGCATATAACATAAGTTATGTGATACCCCCAGGGGGTCTGAGCAGCACGGAGTAATCAAACACGTTAATTCTCCAGGGAAACTGAACGTTCACACCACCTGGGAGAAATAAGAGCCATAAATAGCCTCATGTCAGTTGCATTCAGGTGTTACTGTCAAATGAGTTTTGGTACTAAGCTCATAAAAAGGAAATTTCAGATTTTAAAGCTTTTTAGATCTCGGAATTGCAGATCAATGATTGTAGCCTGGAATGTGCACTATTCTGTACACTGTGTTTATTGTTTTTTTAATTAACGATATGTATTGAAATTCATTCCGTATCAGTACACAAAGAGCTTCGTCATTCTATGAGCAATTAAAACTGGCTCGTATGCTAGACTTGTAGAAGATAACTTAAATACGTATAATGGTTTATGTCCACACACGTGTGTTTGTACGTGTGTATATAGAGATACATGAGATTCGTATTTATTGGTACAGTTACGAGCAGAATCAAGTCTAGATCAAATTATTGATTTCTGGTATAAGGCTCTGTACATTACTCTAATGCCTGTTTTTTAAAACTAATACAGTTAGAAATAGTAATAATACTAGTTTCTGAAAAAAATATACAGTTTAGCCAAACCAATAGAGTAATAACATCCAACATCATGATTGGTTCAGTGTTGGGGGCGAAAAAAGCCTTAAGAACTGAATTTAATTTTCAGTATTCCTCATGGGAATTCTTTGCCAAATAAACATATTCAGGTTTACTTGTAATATTATCATTCTTCTTTGTAGGAAAGTCGCTGTTAGGAAAGGCAGGAGGCTGTTTAAATAACGGAGACACTTTTTTTAATTGGTGTGTCAGCACCAATGACTGAAGGGAGAGAGGCTGGTAACAGCATGCGCAGTTGTCACCGTGCACCGTGTTTCAGCCGCGGAATCTGACTAAATAAGGCAATGCCCAGTGAGCCTTATCAGCGTTTGACCGGCATACGGACGAGCCGCTGATAGACGGTGCCGTCCGCTCTCTGCAGTTTCTTAACTTCTTGGCAGGTGTGCATTTAGCACACAGAGAAAAACTTCCTACCTGCGTTGCTGGAAGTTGATGCTGCTTGCATTTTGTTTTCTATAAAGCTGAATATGAAACATTAAGTCTCTAGAGAGGATAAAAGAGAGAGTTCAGTTACTGTTCCAAAAATGTGTTATGCGTGTAAGCATACTTATTTTTAGTGATGTGTCAGTGGAGAGTTTGTTTAGGAGTTCATTCACCACTCCTGGCTCTCAGTGGCTTTTTCCCCAACCACCACCGTGCCTCCCCAACCAGCCTGAGGTTAAGAGACAGGACTCTGTGAGGCTCGACTCCTGGAGAAGGAGATTTGCAATCACTGCCACCCCTGGGATCCACTGGGTGCAGAGGGGAGGGGAGGAGAGGGGGAGAAGAAGGAGGAAACTCCAACTTCTAATCACATCCAGTCACGAGCTCACCTCTCTTCTGTTCATATCCTCAGTCTCATTTGTGCTGCGGTGTTTCTACTCGGCAAGTCCCTGTGTTTATAAAAAGAAAATGGAGCATTTTTATAGGAATCAATCCAGGGGTTCAATTCTAATGCCAGCAATCACCGTTTTCAGTTTGTGTTAGTATTCAAACCTGCAAACTGGGCTTCTCATCCAGGCGTGGTTCTGCAGAGCTTGGGGCTGGGAGGTGACTGTGCACATTCATGCATTCAAGAGGTCCCCCAAACTTGTGAATGTGGGTTATACCACCTTAAAATAAAAGTAGAACTCAAAGATAAGGATGAATGTTGGGAGACGAAGCTCTGAGCTGCATTCATAACTTGCGTCCATGCTCTGTCTGTGTACTTCTGTCTTTCTCCCTTCCTTCTCTCCTTCCTCTCATTTTCTCAACCCTTCAGTGTAGAAGCTTGAAGTAATCACATTCCTTAGATCCTGGCCTTTATATGCAACCATCAGTGCAAGGCCCCTCTCTTCTTTTCTCTCTTTCTGCTTGATCTCCTTCCCCAGGCCTGTTCCTTTCCCCTCTACAAGCGCTCGCTAACAGACATCCATGTATGTCCTGGATTCTGCATAAGTGGAAATGTGTAGTGGTGGTCTCTATATTTTTCAGTTTACATGAATGGCATTATGCCTCATTTTCTTTTATTTCTAATTATATTTAATATGTTAATATTTTACCTTTTTATACAGTTATTTTATTTTTATTTTTTGCCACTCAAGACTGTTTTAAAATTTATCCATGCTGCCATCTGCACACCTGGGCCATTGATTCTCACGGCTGCACAGTATTCCAAACTATGCACGTACCCCATTTTATCTACCATTCCCTTAGTGATGGACACTTACGTTGCCAGAAACTGCCCACTCTGACAAGCAACGCTGTAACAAATATTATGTTCAACTATCTTTTAAAAACCAAGTTGCATTTCATTAAAGTACCTCTAGTAAAACTTGTGGTACCTGTTTAAATTCAAATGTATACTCTCTAGAGTTCTTAATTTAAAATGTTTCCTACAGTTTGGAATACTACTGGTATCCACCAGCGCCTGAGGATTCTTGGCACCTCTGCACAGAAAAAAATGAAGCTTTCTGAAAGAGTATGGAATGCATGCTGTGGTTGGGAAGATAGCCTCCAGGTCTTCTGTTTTAGAATAAAATATTCACACATCTTCCCTAAGAATAATTTGGGTCTTTAATAGGCAAAACTTGGAGGAAGATTTTAGACTAGTAAGAGGGTACCAACCTTATTCACACACTGTAATTTTAGGTCGTGGAGTGTGGGACGAACATGTTCTTTGGAGTCAGGCAAAGTCTTGACTCCACCTCGGGCGAGTCATTTAACCTCTCTTAGCCTTGGTTCTTCATGAGTAAAATTAGAGTTAATTATAAAGCCCTCCTTATAGGAGCCTGGAAGGGATTAAATGAACTAATGAATGAGATGGATCTGGTGTGATGCCTGACACATAGGGAGCCTTCTGTAAGGGGTAACTGTGGACCATCGGGGAAGTCTCCTCCCCTCAGACACCTTCTCAAGGTGTTTTCCAAGAGCCAGCTTAGTCCCTTCTGTGTCACCTCTCCCCATCTTCCAGTCTCTCATAACATCAAAGATGGCTGCTGCCAGGCACTCTTGGGGAAGGGAGAGGATGGCCATGGGCGGCATCAGGAGACATAAGAAAAGGGCAGGGTGTAGGAGGGGGAAATCCAACCGTGTTTAAGAAGATTTATCCCCTGGTCTGAGATCATCGAGGCGTGAATATGAGGGGATAATTGTGGGCTGAGTTAGGTCAGGGTTGGGGCAGCTCCCACTGACCACACAGGACAGATGAGAACGGGTCCGGCGCCCACTGCAAGGAGCCAGGGCGGGATTCTTGGATTCCAGCAATGAGAAGAATAGTGAGCATCTTCTGCAAACTCTCATGAAAACAGAATGTTCTTAGCAAACTTCAGTTAGAAACTTGTCCATAGACGCTTGCTTCCAGAGAAGAATGGCGTTGTTTCAGTGTTTGGGATACCAAGGCTGGGTCTGTTCGCCTGAAATAATTGGGTAAATGCATCTGTCCACTTAGTATTTTCAGCTCTCTTAACCAGATTGGCCACTGAGGGAGCAGTAGGATTTTTGCTCCTGCTATATTAAGGCAAGCCTTAAATGCCCGGTGACCACTGGTAACATTCTGATCCTGAGAGGACAATGGGAAGCAGTTGGTTTAGCGATGCTACTTAATTTCCAGTTTTCGTTTTATCTGTAGCTCAGGAATTGACAATTCTGAATCATCGACTTAATGAAAGTTCATTTTACTGAGATTATGTTTGACGTAAATACAAAAACCAGTATAAGAAGCAAACGATTATCGTAAGTCGGGAGATTTCCCCCCATAACATTTTAATTATTTCCAGCTAATAGGAAGCATAACGTGGAGGAAAGAGTGTGGGCTTTTTCATTAAACATACCGGGTTCGGTCTTGATTCTGCTGTGTACTTTGGACAAACCACTACCTATGGGAGCGTGTTTCCTTATACAGGATTGAATAATAACCTTGAAGCGTTGTTGGGAGCGTCCAGAACAAGTAATTTTATTCATAAAGTGTCTAGCAAAGTTCCTGGAATATACACCCTCAGTAATTGCAAAGTAGTATTATATATTTATTAGTAGTAGGGTGTACGTGTGTGTATCTACACACACCTTCTAGTAGTATAGAAATATTGAAACTTTAATTTTCACATCCCTCTCGAGGACTGAGGTCGTTTTCAGTGTTAAACTTAACTCTGGAGTATTGACGCTTGGGTCCCCTTTGCTGTGTTGGACCCGCAGGAGCCAATGCACTGCCATCTCTCCTCTCTCCCCTCCTGGTCTCCCTGTCACTCGCCGTTCTCCGGGTTGTTACTTCCCTCCCAGTCTGTCCTCTCATACATTTCGGCACTAATAAGAAAGGTGAATGCTTTGGTAGTGTAATTAATTAAAGACAGATATTTGGAAAACATCTGTCTGCTTTGTTGAAGAGTAGCCCAGTTCTTGGCAGTCAGATTTAAAACAGTCAGCCCTACACATGAGGCGCCCGACAGTCCCATGAGGATGGCAGGTCCCCCAAGTTTCACCTCCTTATGGGTGGTGAGGCAATACCTTTGTCCCAGCTCGTTAGGGACATTACTACTTTGCATCCTATATGGCTCTGTCCTCATGCCACCTGCCGTGCTGTCACAGGGTGCTGGCGCTGGGGAGGCTGGGGTCATGGGATACAAACATCTCCAGTGTGCACATGAGTGTGGGTGTGCGTGCACGTGTGCTCATGTGGTGTAACCCCAGCTGCTCTGTGCCTGAGCTTCCTGATCCACACACGAGTTGGAACTAAATGATCTCTGAGGTCTCAGTTTTCAGATTTTGGGAAACACGTTGATGTAATGATTAATAATTCCAGGTTTAATTAGCAGATGTCAGGATGTTTAAAGACTGTGGCTAGTATTAGAGATCCACTTATAAAAATAATCAACCATGAGACCCTGAGGACATTTGGGCTTCGTGCTCATACATGTAAACATCAATTGCTAGACTTTTTGATCTGTGTTATAAAATACATACAACTTCATTTTTTTACTTTCCACAGACGATTTGATTGGTGCACACAGGCCATTATTTAGGGTTCTTGATCATTCAAATCAAATTTTTGAATTTAAAAGTTTGAATTAGAAGCTGTATTCACCTCTCCTACTTAAATCTGATATCTCTAAGTTTATTTACCAAAGCAAAATAATTCATCAGATTTATTGGGAAGACTATTGTCACTTTAAAAAAAAAGAAATAGAGGTCTAGTTTTTACTTATGTATAATAAGTGAATTTCCCTAGAAATAAAAATGTAGCTACCACAGTTCTCGAATCTTGCGGTTGAAGGGAACTTTAGAATTCTTTACTTCTTCAGGGGTCTTCACACTGTTTCAGACCTCGGAGCTTTTTTGTTTTGGAAGGGCTGTCATAGGAGGAGACGCGTCTGCTCGTAAATAGTAAGAAATCATCGCTGGGACCCAAATCTCTTAATCCTCATACAGAGCTTCTCCTTGACCAGTGCTCAGACCCCTGCAGAAGCAACGGGCCCAGCAGCAGCCAGGGTCAGGAACGCAGAAGTGACAAGGGCCATCAGCCACGCTTTTGGAGGACTGAACACATTTGGCTGTTTCTGAGAAAGTGAAAAGCACTAGAGTCTTCAATATCATCTTCTACTCCCCTTCCCAATTACTCCTTGTTTACTTTCAAAGCTTAAACCTAGTGTTAGGTCAAAATTATTGTTGACGGTTGTAGATCGGCTCTCAGAGAAACTGGGTCCGTGTTGGAAAAGTTGAACAAGGTAGGTCTGAGGCACGGAGCACACCCACACCAGCTGTTTGTTCCTCAAAGGAAAGTAGACCTTTGTGACCCCAGACAAGGAACGTCATCTGGCTGGCCAAATACTGGGTCAGAGAGAGAGACCTTGTGTTCTCCACATCCACGTACTGGTGTTTCCGGAATGGAAAGAGAGGCCTTATGGATTGTGGCAGCTTCTAACTGGTAATAATGCTCTGTTTGTGTCTTCAGATTTACAAAATTCTTGCACACTTATCTCATGATATCCCCACACAAGTATGTTGACAACCAATTCCATTCCATGTCTCCAAGACTTTTTTTTTAAGATGAGGGGTTTTGTTGGGTGTTTTTCTTTTTTTTTTCTTTTTGAAGATTGGCCCTGAGCTAACATCTGTTGCCAGTCTTCCTCTTTTTTCTCCCCAAACCCTCAGTGCATAGTTGTATCTCCTAGTTTTAGGTCCTTCTACTTCTTCTATGTGGGACGCTGCCATGGCATGCCTTGATGAGCAGTATGTAGGTCTGTGCCCAGGATCCGAACTGGTGAACCCCAGGCCACTGAAGCGGAGTGTACAAACTTAACCGCTACACCACTGGGTCAGCCCCTCCAAGAGTTTTATGTAATGTGCCCAGGGTTGCACAGCTTGCAAAGGGTGGGACCAGGACCCAGATACAGGTCTTCTGACTAGAACTCCCATCAGCTCTCTCTGCCCCTGCTTCACCTGGGTAGTTAAGCTCACTGTCGTCTCTCTTCTTTTACGAAGGTCAAGGGATACAATAGTTTGGACACAATTCACGCCTCTTGCTCCATTTTGTCACTGCTTTCTGGTTGCATCTCATCAAGATACAGAATTGCTGTATATATTGCTTCCCTTTGTCCAGAAAAGGAGGAAACAGGAACTTCTATTCCTATTTTCTTGTACATTCTTAAAGTCTGGAAAAATTCTTTTGAAAAACAGCAACACTGGTTAGCTGTGGCTGGGTTAGTGCTAGGGTGAGTCAGGGAACAAGGTAAGAGAGAGACTTTTCCCATTATTTCTTTTGAATCATGTGAATATATTACTTATTCAGAAACTTAATATATTTGTAGATTACTTAAGTAAATGGATAAATATTATCTATAATGATGCTGAGTATTCTGTGATGGACTTTATCTGCATTATCAGTTCTTAGGGCTTTTCATGCATCATCTGTAATCCTCGTAATAACCCTGCAAGGTAGGTTCTAGCACTGTTCTCGTTTTGCACATGAAGAAACAGAGGCATGGTGACACTAGGTAACTTGCCCTAGGTTACAGGCTGCCGAGTGGTGAGAGCTGACTCACATCCAGGCCGTCTGATTCTAGAACTCATGCTCATAACCACTTATAGGAAGGGATTAGACAAACAGCAAGAAACTCAACTTTGAGTGTGTTCCAATATGATGTAAGAGGTATTTTTAGCCTGGCACTTTTGAAGTCTATGAATCCTAAATACTGTGTCTACATCTATACAGCAAGCCCAGGGAGACCGTGAAATTTCCATTATGCTAATCTAATCCAAGGATTACATTTATGCTGTGGTTGTAACAATATCCAGTAGATTAAGGTGTCCGGTTTTTAGTGCCAAATAGTACAAATGCTGAGACACCTAAGGACATGCCGAGGGCAGTAAGTGGGGAGGGAACAGCCCGAGCCTCCAGATGGCGGGAGACAGCAGGGACCAGGATGGAGAGTAAGGTGGCCTCAGGGGGGCCCCGCAGTCAGAAGGCTTCATCTGCCGCCACCACGAGCATGAAGTGCCCGCTTTAGGGGGTTTGGCGTGTGTCACTGCTTAAACCCCAATGAAAGAGAGCAACACCTCAGCATCCAACAGGGGTCTAAGGGGGAGATGTTGCAACCTGGGAGATCCCTTTATCTTGGAGTAAAATCATTTGAAAAGCTAGTGGAGCTAACAATCACTTGTTAGTTGATTTGATCAATTGTACTTTTATTTAAACTAAAAAATATCTCTAAAAAGTTATTATATACAACAATCAACTCATGCAAAAAGGAGAAGGGTATGTGTTAACTTAAGAAAAATGTGAATAATCCTATCTGGTAGAAAATGTTCATCTTTCTGTAATTCAGATGATGAGGAAAACCAAGTCTTCACAGATAGAATGAAGAGAGAGACCACTCTGGGAGAGCTTTCCAGCTGAACAAGGGGGTGGGGAGGGGCACGCACCATTTTTATCTTTAATTCAGATTGGCTCCCACCTCTCACGAGCTCATAACCCAGGGTGGACTTATTACAGGACATGTTACCTGTGAAGGTCTTAGATCAGTTAAGGCAAGTTAAACCCAGTGTATAGAAAGCACTCAGTAAATGTTAACGGTAATTATAAACATCATCTGCATCGTCAATACTGTCCTGACTTGCTTGGTTAGCTTAATACAATAGATATATCTCAGGCATTTCTATTTTTCCAGTGGTGATACATTGTAGATGAAAAGTCATTGAATTGACTGGGAAGAATCTGCCCCCCTCCTTTGTGCAATGACCAGAGGCAGGAGCTGACCTCTAGGCCACGGAAGGCAGAGTTCATAGGTCATCTCCCTGCTCACCCCTTCACAGCGTAGGATTAGCCTGTTCAGGCTGTGTGAAGCACGGGCATGGCTGGTGTCAACCTCTGGGATGTGTCTGTCCCTTCACTCCTCTTTACTCCCCAAAACCAAGAAATTTGGCCTGTGCCCCTTTGTTCTCAGCCCCTGCCACCTATGGTCGTGTGTGTCAGGTCCTTTCTCAGTCTCCTGAAGAAATGTGATATAATTTCTCTTAATTTCTCCTTTATCCTGTCATTCCTAGAAATAATGACACATAGCCCTTTGTTTATTACAACTTTAGAGTATGTGTGATCTGTATATGTGTGTGTTTTAGTTGATAATCACAGAGAAGCACACGATGTAATAAAAGTTGAACTAATAATTAGCAACTTATTAGAAATAGGCCTTTAAAAGCACTAACAATCATTTAAATTATTTTTTCTGCTTTTTTTTTTTTTGAGGAAGATTAACCCTGAGCTAACATCTGCTGCCCATCCTCCTCTTTTTGCTGAGAAAGACTGGCCCTGAGCTAACATCCGTGCCCATCTTCCTCCACTTTATGTGTGGGACGCCTACCACAGCATGGCTTGCCAAGCGGTGCCAGGTGTGCACTTAACCTCTGTGCCACCAGGCCGGCCGCTAAATTGTTTTCTTTTAAAAAAGGCCAGAAGTGGACTCTTTCGTCCTTGATTCTGACCTAGGAAGATGATTCTCAGAAAGACCTTTGTGTCCTTCTGTTCTCAGAGCAGGGCTGTGTGGAAGAACCCACTTCACTGTCGTGTGAGGAGAATTTGATGATGGTTAGAGCAGCTGCGGTAAAGGATTTGAAGTTCCCTTAGGGACATTTGTCTTCCATTGTCTGTTGTGCTGTAGCCACAATTATACTTCCATTGGCAGCCTTTCCATGGCAGGTTCTTGATCCAGACTTGTAGACGCAAGATTTATTCTAAAAGTTATGCAAAGTACTGGTGGAACAGTCACTCCCATTTTTCATTGTCATGCTGCCTTTAAGAATGAGCTTTGCATGGTATCGTAGGAAATAAAAGAAAACCTAGGGAGACCGTAGGTAATTTTCTTACCTAAAAGAATACCAGGGCGTCTGCGAATGCATTGGGAAAAGAAGATGCCATTTCATTTATTGAAATTTGGAATTCGCTTTCCAGAAGCTTAGAGCATGAAGGGTAATCTGGGATTTAGTTTGAGTTGTGTTTTCATGATATTCAGAGCATAATGATATTCAGTAACACTTGGGTGCCTTCTAGTAAAGACAAGCATCTCTGTTTTGATGCATTTTCTTCGTTTCGCCTCTGTTTTGCTACTATGTAGATAAATTTGAAAGCCTGGACCGGTGACCGCGTGTAACCAAATAGTCTACTAATGGCCCCTCCTTTGTTAGGGACATTTAAAAGTGGTTTCGTATTAATTGACTAGTCATTGTGAGTGAATACTCAGTTCTAACATAACGTTTCTAAAGCGGTTTTCTTGCTCATTCCAGAAAACAAAAACCCAGTCTTGTTTACTACCTGCTTGGGTAGTAAAGTTTATTCAGCAAAAAAAATCAAGTAGCATCTTGGGTGACGGCAGGTAAATTCTAATGGCCCAAGCAGTCAAAGTAAATATCTCAAAAGTAAATAGGCAGGAATCCTGGTTTCTATACTTGAGCTCCGTGGACCTGCTGGATGAATAGCATCATATAACTAGTCTGGATTCTAATGCCACTGACAGCAAAATGAGCATTGTCACTACCAGCATTTGTACATTAAGGTCTCAGGGCGAAAGTCCTGGACCTTGTACATTTCCTTAGAAGTTAACTGTCTTCTGATTCTTTGCGATAGATTTTGGCTTTCGGCTAAATAGATTTCACAGCTTTGAACTGTGAAAGTTTGCAAGACCTCAACAGCAGTAGTTCCCTAGAAAGGTGTTTTTTACATTATGTTTAATTTGCAATGATTATGGGGCATTTCCAACCTATTTTCCTTCTCTGAGGCAGCAGTGTGACTCCAGCCCGGAGCTCAGACTTTCGAGCTAGCACAGAAGTGTACAAACTGAGGGCAGTAGGGGGGGGGGGGGGGGTCGGGGGGAAGGGTGGGTTAGAACCAAGTGTTTCTAAGAATGTCCACTTCTAAAAACTCAGAAGTTGAGAAAGCTGGCTTTTTATGCACATGCAGTTTCTGTCAAGGCTCTCTCAGTAGATGCACTAGGTTTTACAAAATTCGTATCTGAAAATCGGTCTGTGAAAAATTATCCTGCAGATATTCCAGTAGCACTCAGCCAGGAGCTGGAGGCGTCTTTACTTTTCCTTTACTGTTGTTCGCGTTTCTCAGTTTACTCTTTGAGTTTTTGGCGACCGCTCCACGGGTCCCTTCCATGGCTCGTCTCCCCCAGGAGACCACCCTTGGCCCACCTCTGCAGTGGTAACCACCTGGGAAGTGGGGAGTGGGAGCCAAGCCAGGGTGTGAGACACACAGTCTCACGCAGTTTGATTCAAAGCCAAAGCACAATTGGATTATGTCAAAAAGGGAAAAGGTGCCACGTGCGTTTGCCGTGTTTCTTCACAGAGCAGGCCAATTTAAATATAGCCTACTACCACAACTTGTCCGGATTAAAATAGCCCAGAACAAGTGGCAAATGGCAGGGACTGGGGCTCTTTGCCAAGAGATGGCTAAGGGACGGGAAAAACGGGTCTTTGAGATGGATTGTACAGGCTCAGATGACCCCGGCAGAAGGGACACCCCCAATCCTGCTTCGTAACTTAAATTTCAGGTCGACGTCAGTCCCCAGAGTGTAAAAGACAAGACTGGTGAAAATACTCTGAAGATTAGAAGGCTGTTTCAAAATCTGAATAAAATGGACCATATTATTATTTTAAAATTAAACCCTGGTTACTGAATTCTAGTTTCATGATTTCCCGTTAAGAGTCCAGGACGATACCACTGCAATTTAGGTCTCCCAGACGCAGGAGACATTTTAACCCATGAATTGAATTACATAATAACCCTGTGATAAAGCCGTGCTTGACCCAGGAGCCTGGTGCTGTCCATAAGGAAACTATAATTTAAAAGTAGGAGCAGCCCTTACTTAACTAGTTCCCAGGGCAGTGTTACTAGTCAGTACAAGAGTTTTAGCTAAGATTTGGGTTAAATTAGTCATTCCTGAAATTTTTTGTTTGTTTGTTTTTTAGTTTTTTTTAATTCCAACTCTGTCATGTTCCCTGGGATGCGACAAAACCAAAAACATTTTATTAGAGGATAACAAATAGAGTCAAATATTTGCCCCAAATGAGAACAAAGAAAAACACCTTCAGATACTCATAATAGTGGTTAACATTTGTTGGTGCAGATATATATTTCAATCAGATATAATATGTACATACTAAAGTGTGTGTATATTATATATTTACATATTTTTTTTATTCTTCCAAAATTCAGTCAGATTAAACCTACCACACAAACATGTAGTACTACTTTAAAAATTTTTAATGATACAAAGGATTCATTATCTTATAAAGTTGAAATTGATAGTTACAACTGATAGCTACTTCTAAGACTATAAAGCTAATTAAGAAAATAATCATCCTAGGTCTTGGGGCTGGCGTGGTGGCACAGCCAGTAAGTTCGCACACCCCGCTTCGGTGGCCGGGGGTTTGCTGGTTCAGATCCTGAGCGCGGACCTATGCACCGCTTGTCAAGCCATTCTGTGGCAGGCGTCCCACATATAAAGTAGAGGAAGATGGCCACAGATGGTAGCTCAGGGCCAGTCTTCCTCAGCAAAAAGAGGAGGATTGGCAGCAGATGTTAGCTCAGGGCTAATCTCCCTCAAAAGAAAATAAAAATAAATATAAATCATCCTTTCCATTATATTTAGAATGAAAAATATTTGCTTCAAAAATTAATTTCAGACTTTCAGAGCTAAGGTTGATAAGCTATTTTCTGGAATTAGGCTGGCACCATGGAAAAGAGATTTTGACAGGTAGCTTGCAAGAAGTTTTTATCGTGTTAAAATATGTCACTGATGGTGACTTTTTATAGTGTCTCAGAGCCCAGGGTACGACAGAGGCCTCTGTCTCAGACCAGCATCAGACCTTTTCACTTCACTTTGCCAGGCAAGATCACTTGTTTGAGCTGCTGTTCCTATGACATCTCAGAAAAACATTGCAGAGAAATCTCATATTTACAATTGACTGTTGCCAGCAGAGGTCATCTGCCAGAGAGAAATTTAAGGGGAAAGAAGCTCTAATTTCACCACCAGAGTGGCAGAGGGGTCAGAGGAGGATGGCGATGCATGCAGTATAAATACGACAAGCAGCAAAAGAAAAATGAGCATGACATTTACATTTAAGTAGAATTTTGGGTGCCAGAGTAGCAGATAATTTAAAAGCATTTCTGGACATTTGTGAGTCATTAAGTTTGTCGAGGTTTTATTTGGGGTAGAAAACATTAGGAGATGATCATGAAATGAGGATTTGGACAGCAAGGAGTAGATGTCAGGAGAGGCAGGCCAGGGGTGATTGTTTAGGGAACAAAAATTGAAGAATGGTCTGAAACCTGGAGAAGCGTCAATAGGAAGACAAGGAGGAGCGGGACATCCATAACATTCGTAAGAGCTCCTAACAAACAGCATTGATGCGAGTAGCAAGCTGCTCACCGGCCTCCAGCCTCCTTGTCTTGGATACAAAGAGACTTCTTAACTCTCCTCCTTACTCTGTGGAACAATTGCCATTTCCAGGGCATTGCAGTTGGTCCCTGGAAGATGCCCCATCTACGGGACCGTGGAGTCCACACGAGCTCCTGAAGGATGGAGGCCTCTGCAGACTGGACTTGTTCTGGAATCATTGACTCTTCCAGGCCTCTCCTTTCCTTGATGTCCCTCAGGTTTTCAGGGTAACCGGTCAACCCAAAGATACTCCTTGTGAAGCTGTAAAAGAGCATTCTGTGCTCCACTTTATTCATGCCAGAACAAAACGAAGCATGTGAAGTATCAGTCTCCATTGTGTCCACTGCGAGATTATTTGGATCCAGAATTATAAGTACATTTTACAGGTTTCTGCCACAGCCCTGCAGAACCTCTCATAGCTACAGGGTTCTCTGCCTTAAGTGCAAGGGGATTTTTCACATTCCTGCTACAGAGAGGACACAGTGGCCATAAGGCAAGGGCACATCCTTTTTGTCGCCAAGTCTGCTGTCATTTCAGTAGATACCATGATTGTATTGAAAAGGAAGGAAGAACTGTTTTCCAGTATTTCTGCCTGTGGCTAAAACGTAGCCCATTCAGGAAATCTAATTTGGAAAGTGTAGTCCAGTGCTCTGGGCTAAACCTGGAGACCTCTAGAGCAGCCATCCCAAACCAGCGAGGCACAGGGGAGGCCCTGGACCTCCGTGCTGACACTGGGCACCTCTCATCGGGGAGGAGCAGGCGTTGGGGTTTGGCAGGTAGCTCTTGCTGCCCCTGCAGAGTTCCATCTAACTTTCCCCCAGGTGCAAGACAGCACTTCGGAGATTTTGAATTCTTGGGCCTCAAGAGAAATCCTTATCTTAGTACAAATCACATCCTAAATTTTCCCGTTGTTTTGGGGACATGCAGCATTCCCTCCGTGCCTGGAATTCTTCTTGAGATTCCTAGGACTCGATCTGGATCTCAGATTGCTGAGGAGATTCTGCTTGGGTTAATGCATCTGTCACTAAGGAATGGAGTCCAAGAAGGCAGACCCTGCATTCCCCAGGGGCTACAGCAGGGCCCGTCCATCCAACCAACAGGCATGCCATCCTAGGCCCCGGAGTCAATTCCACCGTGAAAAAGATTAAAGGTTAAAAGTTCATCAAAATGTGTCTAGAGTAGATACCCGGGCAGACAGCAGGCTCCTGGTCAAGAATGGTCCAACAATTAAAAGCACCATAAGGATGTACTATTGAAGGAGGTCACTCACGATCTGTCAGAACCATAAGGAAAATATTCCTATTATTTGAGCCAGAATTTAACATGATTCTTTTACTTACTTTATTTGAATCCTGCTTTGCATTTCTACCGCCGTCTCTAATGAAGGAGAAATATACATTTGTATCTCAGTGTACACGTATTCATTTTCAAAACTGTCTTTGCCCTCCAAATGGTACCAAGGGTTACTTTTATTTAAAGGTACTAAACAGAAAACCAGTCACCTTGCTTTGTATATGTGTTTCTGCCTCCATTTTTCTCAGTGTCTTTGGATAAGCTATTATTTTATCTGTGGAGTATTGGGATGAAAAATTTCTGTTCTAAGTTTAACACAGCAAGTGCCTAAAACAGGTCAAATCACAACAGAAGTTTTTTGAGAGTCTCATGAGGAAAAAGAAGAAAACTTTTTAAGAATTCAGGAAGAACTGGATGATCTTCTGATACTCCTTCTAAAGTTGGAGGCGTTAATTACTAATTTGGTGGTTTGAGGAAGGCACTATGAGTTGGATGAATCTGTAGTATTTTTAACACCACCTAAACATGTTCCTGCTGAAGAATAACCTTGATGAAAACTAAATCTCTCCTGTAGTCTGCAGTAAGATGTTTTTTTCTAAGCTGTGTTCTTTCATTTGAAAGTCAGCCAAAACTGACTAAAAAGAATATATGTACCAGCCCAGTGTCATAGCGGCAGCCCAGGGTTCACAGGATCAGATCCCAGGTGCAGACCTACACACTGCTCATCAAGCCATGCTGTGGTGCCATCCCATATGCAAAGTAGAGGAAGACTGGCACAGATGTTAGCTCAGGGCCACTCTTCCTCACCAAAAAAAAAAAAATATATATATATATATATGAGAAGAAAGCTCAAAATTTGCATTTTTCAATGGGAGTCATAAATCTATTAAAATAAAGAACTGAATGGACAAATGAGGGCAATTGATTCAAAGAGAAACATGAATATAAGAAGATAGAACTGAGGAGATGAATGAATTTTTATAGCAGAAAGAAAAATGTGTAAATAGAAGATGAAATAATAACGATGTTTGCTAAAGCGAAATCTAGAAGATAATAATACGAAAATCTCTTTTTCACAACGTAGTCACCCTGCTTTGCCCTAAAGGTTAGGAGACCCGGGTTTTGCCCTTTCATCTCCCACTGAATTGCTGTGTGACTTTGAATATATATATTCCTTCGTCTCTCTGAGTCTCAAATCCCTAGAGAAGGGACAGTAATTGCCTGACCCCAAGGGACCATGTGGGTTCTCGGACGCCCTTCCACTTCTCAGTGTGTTTTCTGATCTGTCTGGTAAGGCAGGATTCTCAAGAGCCACTTCCTCAAAACCAGAAGGCTCACGTAAATCAGAGCACATCCTTTGTGTTTGTTTGATTGTTGTCACCAATGTCTGTTGCAGCAGAAGACTGAAGATTTAAAGTAAAAATAGTCAAGGTCTTCTTAGGTGAACTATTGAATGATTCCTTGTCACGGACCAGACGTGAAATAAATGGAGTAACTGAATTCCAGTTCCTACGAGGAAGCGTGACGTGAACGAGACTAGTGTGCTGAGAGAAGGGCTACCTCCCCGCTACTTTGTCATTCGTCCCAAGGCGGTCCTCTCAGACACTCTCCAACCTTTACGATGATAGAGCTCAAGATGCAGAATGGTTTTGCATAGTCAGTGCCAAGCAAATTCTTGTTCCTACTGTTCAGCATCAAATGCCCAATAGAGGAATAGATCCCTTTGTCGTTCACGTTGTTGCTATTTAGCATATCTAGACAGAACAAAGTGAATTGGGAAAGTAGTAGATTTGGGAATTTTAGAGAGACTTTTTAGTTAATATAAAATAGAAAATGGATGTTTTATTACCTAAGAGAATGTGCTTCAAAGAGTTCAAGCAGGAGTTTTAAAAGGGTTTATGTGATTTTTAAGGAGTGAATGATGTATGCTTAATTTTTTTTAAATGTGTAAGTGTTTTTAAGTGGGATAGTGTGAGGACCACACAGTGTGCATTTGCAGCAGTAAGTGGAGATTAGGTCTGCTGTGATCCAGGCGCTGGGTTAGTTTGTCACTGAGCTGAACACTGCTAGCTGCCATTATGTGTTTTGACCATTAAATAGTCTTAAATTGCTCTAATTCTTAGTCACACTTTAATTTGTACCCATGATGGACCATTGGTAAAGGACAAGAAGCATAACACTGATGTGGAAATAAAAACAGCATTGAGCTGAGAATTCTCGTTGTTACCCAGAAGTCTTCTCAGGTTCTGAAGGTTGCAGCGTTCTTACAGGCACATCCAGCTATTACGGCACTAAAAAGAAGAGAAGTCATGATTGTACGTAGTTTTATTTTATAGAATAAGCATCCACTTTAACATAATTTGACCCACCTTTGTGGCCAAAGCCTACTAGCTAATAATTTAAACTGAAGATGTACCCTTTAGTAGTCAGCCAGATGTGGTCAAAATGAGGCAGTTTCTATAAAATTTGCTATAAGAAAGACAGACGCCTATTTAATCAATGAAAAAGCTCCTAAAACGATAATAATAGCCTGCATTTACGTGATTTTACAGTTACCAGATTCTGGTCACTTTTTTCACTTGATCCTACCTTAACCCTTTCTATTTCCTCTGATCCAAAGTCCATCGTTGTCTCTGTGCCCTTCTGCCCTACCCAAAGCTCTGTGGTGGGTGCATCCCTGTCCTCCTCGCTCGAGCCTCTACTTTGCATCAAGGCCACCTTTTACCTTCCCCGCTTCTCCCAGAAGAGAGCACCCCACTAGAGAGAGATGCAGAATCGTGTAGCCCTGAAGGTGGGTCTTCCTGGTCTTACTCAGCAATTCCAGTATCCTTTCTTCTGTTCCATAGAACTTTTGTGTAGTTCTGATTCCAGATCTTTACCTCCTTAAGCCCCCAGATTATCCCTACCAGCGCTGAATTTCAGCAGAAGACTAATAATGGCCATTTATCAACTAAATACCCTAAGTTAGTACTGAGTACTTCCTATGAATCAGTTCTGATCCAGAACAACTCTATAAGGTAATATCATCCCCATTTTACAGGTAAGGAAATTGAGTCTAAAGGGACACAAATACTGTGTGAAAACTGGGGTTTGACCCAGCTCCGTCTAGTTCCAAAGCCACAGCCCTCTCCGTCTCTTTCAAGCTTAGGATCCTTCAGATAACTTAGAACATCAGATCAAGCCATCACTGTTCTTACATTTTGTCCTGTTTCCTGTCTTTCGCCTTATCCAGGATCCAACTCCCACAGTTGTCACCTTCTCAGGCTTCCTCTCTAAGCATCTTTCTTCCCACCTTCCCACAGGAACAGCTCTTATTTTCTTAAGATAAGAGTAAAACGTCTTTTCCCTTGACCCAGCTAATCCTTCTGGTTACTGTCCAAATTTCCTCCTTCCTTTCTGGGTCAGAAGCCTCCAGCACGTGGCCCACACCTGCTTCCTCTACTTCCTCCGTCCGTTTCCTCAGCAGCCCCCTTCCTCTGGCTTCCGCAGTGGCCTTCTTGTTAGAACTGCCCTCTCAAAGGTCCTCATCAAATTCAGCAGCCTCTCTGCAGCCCTCGCCTTTGTCCAGCGCACGGCAGGGTTGACAGAGCATCCTTTCCTCAGATTCCCACTGCGCTTATTTCAGTGACTGTGTGTAAATCAGCCAATCAGTGCAGCTGCACCAGGGAAGAGACAGACTCAGATCTGGCCCACTTAACTCCCAAGAGGGGCACGGGCTTCATCCAAGAACAGGAGGAACTCTGAATACTTCTATTGAAAGTTCCCCTTCCACCTGGATGCTGCCGCCTCTCAGTTTACGTATTTCCTCCACCAAGTCCCTCGGACACTCGTCTCCATCCTCAGCTCTTTGCTTTTTTGACTCATTTATTTGATGAGTTCATCCACCTTTCGTGAACTCGTCTTCTGTGACTGTGATGTCCACATTCCTGTCTCCAACTTTGACCTTCCCTTTGCATTGCAGCCCTGCGTTTCCAACTGTAAATGCCTGTGTCGTGTAAAGTCCTACTTGTCTAAAACCGAACTCGTCATCACCTTCAAACACTCTCCCCATCCCACCTGCGCAGTTTCTGTCTGTAGTAAAGCTGTTCATCTGGATACCAAGTTAGAAATCTTAGGGTTATCTTTTCTGTTTCTCTCCTTACCGGTATTTATTCATCTCACCAATATTTGTTGAGGACAGCTTCCATGCCAGGCTTTTTGTTAGGAGCTGGCATGGAGGCTGCCCTCATGTGTCAAAGTTCTGACAGTTCCTCCCTTAAGGGGTCCATCCATTATTCCTTTTCTTATGCCGTTCCTCACCTTAGACACTTAGCGGGCCACGGCTCGGGTTCTGAAGCAGCCTCTCATCTGAGTCCCGACTTTTGGTCTTCTCGCCTCACTTCATCTGGACGCATAGGATGCTCTATAAATATTGTACATCAGGTGATTTTTTTTTAATTGTTAATTGTTGTAAAATATTCATTACATAAAATTTACCATCTTAACTATTGTTAAGTGTACAGTTCAGAGTAAGTGGGTTCGTGTCGTTGTGCAGCCCATCTCCAGAACTTTTTCATCTTGCAAAACTAAAACTCTATACCCATTGAATACCACCTCCTCATCCCCTCTCCCCCCAGCCCCTGACAACCAGCTTTTGCTTTCTGCTTCTATGAATCTGACTGCTCTAGGTACCTCGTATGAATGACGTCATACAATATTTGTCCTTTAGAGACTGTCTTGTTTCACTTAGCATAAATCCTCAAAGTTCATCCATGCCATAGCATATGTCAGAATTTCCTTCCTTTTTAAGGTTGCATAATATTCCCTGCATGTGTAGACCACGTTTTGTTTATCCATTCATTCGGTGATGGACACTTGGCTCGTTTCCACCTTTTGGCTATCGTGCATAATGCTGCTGTGAACATGGGTGTACAGATCTCTCTCTGAAACTCTGCTTTCAATTCTGTTGGTATATACCCGGGAGTAGAATTGGTGAATCATTTGGTAATTCTATTTTTAATTTTGGGGGGAACCATTGTATGTTTTCTACAGCAGCTGAACCATTTTACATTCCCACCAGCAGTGCACAAGGTTTCCAATCCTCACCAACACTTATTTCTTTTTTTTCGATAGTAACCATCCTAATGGGTGTGAGATGTGGTGTCTCGTCGTGGTTTCGGTTTTCATTTCCCTTATGATTAGTGATGTTGAGCATCTTTTCATGAGCTTTTGGCCACTTGCATATCCTCTTTGCAGAAATGTCTATTCAAGCCCTTTGCCTTTTTTTTTTTTTTTGAGGAAGATTAGCCCTGAGCTAACATCTGCCACCACTCCTCCCCTTTTTTTGCTGAGGAAGACTGGCCCTGAGCTAATATCCATGCCCATCTTCCTCCACTTTATATGTGGGACACCTACTACAGCATGGATTGCCAAGCGGTGCTATGTCTGCACCTGGGATCCAAACTGGCCAACCCCGGGCCGCCAAAGCGGGATGTGCGCACTTAACTGCTGCACCACCAGGCCAGCCCCCCCCTTTGCCATTTTTTAATTGGGTTTTTTGTTGTTACTGAGTTGTAAGAGTTTTTCATACATTCTGGACAGTAACTCATTATCAGATACATGCCCAGCAAGTATTTTCTCTCATTCATTGAGTTTCAGGTGATTATATTTTAAAGAGAAGTTTTAATCTTATTTAGTGGTAATGTTTTCCAACTTCAGAATGACTCTCATGGAAAATGACTTTTCTTTTAAAAATTATTTCGGGAATAAAACATCCCTTAAATTTTTTTTTACATCAGATTTTTCTTAGTGAATAAATTACACAGGAAGGTAAATTGTGGATAAATTTTATAAAATTCAGAATAAAGTAGAAGGTAGCCAATTATTTGGCATATTCCAACTGAGGATTATAAATGTACTTTAGACCTGGCCTGTGAATATAGCCTTTAAGCTTATTAAGTTTGATCAAATGTTAGGGAATAAAGTCTGTAAAGTCTTTAAGAATGAGGACTTATTTTCCAAGCTTGAAAATGTTCTGGATATAGAAAAAAATCCTATAAAAGAAGTTGAATCGTAGGTTCTGCTGTCCCCAAGTTATTACGTATGTCCCTGAGCATTAACATGCTATGAGGGGCTAGAGTCAGAAAACTTGGTATAACAAGAGGCTGGTGAGCCAGTACATTTGTTTTCAATATCCTGCCAGTTTTCAAAAAGGATTTGCAGGACATTATGACAAGTCACATACAGACTAGTGTTTGTGACACTGGGGAATGTTAAAGCCGTGTAGTTGGTGAAGATAACCATACAGGTAGATTGAGGACAGTTTTACTCCAGGTTTCCTGACAGTCTTAACAAAAAGAGAAACAACAGGTTATGTAGCGCTCATTGTATGATGTGAGGAAGCACCCCAGCTTATCATCAGAGACCAAATTTTTCCTGGCACTAAACTTTTAAGAGGAATGTAGCACCTAGATCTTTATAAACATGACAATGATGCACATAACAGGCAGCATTTTACAAAAGATATGTAAACATTCTTCATGAGAGTCTTGGTTCCTCCTATCTCCCCTTGATAGAAAAGCCACAGGTATGATGTGAATTGTGATTCTTTGGAGACATTCTGTGATAACCGTAGTAATGTGGTTTAACTTCTGACCTCACAGACAAGACTCATCTGTCCCAGCCTGGCCTCAGCCTGGTCTCTGGCTATTAATGCTTTCAAAGCCTGGTGTCATCATACCTCTGTGAAAGCTGGGGTCCTTGAAAGATCAAATAGCAAACTTCAGTGGGGATGCCATACCCCTTTGCTTTATAGCTAAATGACTTTATGTCGCTTTTAGAAAAGGAAGAAATGAACTCCTGCCCTGGTGAAAAAGGCAGCACTTTGCTAATAATATGACGTGTTTTTAACCAGAACCTAAGAATTCTGTCTTGAAGTTACTATTTCCAGGTCTTATCTCTTAGAAAACAAAAAAGCAACTTAGGGAGAAAATTAACATTCAAGAACTAATCAATGGTAAAGATTGGACCCATACGAAGTAGTCTTCCCAAACCAAATTGACTGAGAGTAGACCTCTAGCAGGGTCATTGTCCATTGCAAATTAAAATCTTTATCAGCTCTGTCAGTGAATAGATGTATAAAAGATAGAAAATTAGAAGTTAGGACAGACATCTTAAGGGACCCGCATGTCCCTTAGCAGGAGGAGTGTATGCTGAGCCTTGTCGTATTGGTCTTATCAGAGAACCAAATCAAGATTGAAACCAGTTTCTTACGTGTGGAGGAGCTTGGAAATCCTGCCTCTGCTTTTCAGCTGAGATCTGGGGACCCACCTAGTTCTTGTTCATATCAAGAGTATTCCTTGCTTAACAAACCAATTTCTTCTTAAAAAGGGCCCAGCTGTATGCACAAGGTAATTGGTTTTCGCAAATCTAGGTCTCTCGTAAATAATATCATGGTCAAAGAGGCAGGCTAACAGGTCATATTTTTTGCGTTTTCTTACCGTGATGCCATAACCCAGGAAGGAATTTTGGGTGTTGTCAGGCATCGTCAAGAGAACCGGAAGGGAAATAGGATGGTCGGCAGCAAGGACAGAAACAGAAAGGTCACTTCTGCCTTTGCAGTGACCCTGGTGAGGGCTGACAGGGCTGTGACCAGGGCAGGAGCAGTGACAAGAACGAGAAATGGTTGGATTGGGGTTGTGTTTTGAAGGTGGTGCCAGCTGGATGCGCTGACCGTGGAGATGGCGTGTGAGAGAGGGGGAGGCGTCGGGGATGACTCAGAGGGTTTTGTCTCGAGCAGCTGGAAGAATGGTGTTGCATCAACTGAGATTTGGATTCTCATGTACAATGGCTCTTATTTTTAAATTTTGCTAATAATATTCTTTAGGTATTTGGGCCTCAGGGCAAATCACAGGTACAGCCCCTGAACCAAAGAGCTTATAGCCTCTGCCATCACATTTTAAGAGTCAGATCCGTAAACTGACTTTGATTTAATATATAAAAAATGTAAAAAGACATCAAAATCAGCATATTTTTTTGAAGCAGCTTATTGTTGGGAAGAGAATATCCAAAAAGTAGAAATAGTGAAATTTGTAAATAGAGTATACATTTTACCTTTAGCAGAATTGTTGTCCATTCTAGATTAAAATCTTTATCAGCTCTGTCAGTGAATAGATGTATGAAAGATTGACAGTTAGAAGTTGAGACAGACATCTAAGGGACCCACATGTCATCTTAGCAGGAGGAAGATACGCTGGGCATGCTCAATGTATTGTTGATATGCCTTTTTTGTAAAAGTATTATATTTAAGAGAAATTGGGAAAGCCAGACTATTTTGTTCTGAGTAAGGTGACTTGAGAGTTCATGAAAAACTACTTCAGTCATTAAAGGAAAAAAACTCAGATACTCATCAAATTACTGATTGGAAAAATAACTTGTAATTAAGTTCTTATGTACGGGTGCCTGACATTCAGAAATCCCACATTTACTGTTTCACCTGTTCACGGGTGACCTTTGCAGGGCTGATGTCCAGGCGGGAAGCACTCTGTTGCTGTGTGAGCTTCACCAGCTGCCCAGGTCTCTCTCTCTCTTCACCCGTACATAGCCTGGTACATAGTTTAACTCTCTGCAGGTTAAAACTCTGGTATGTTTGTAGAAAGATGACCCTAACAGAAAGTCAGCAGCTGATTCCTAAGTGGAAGAAATTGCTTTTCACTTACTCTTTACTGCATCTTATGGGAGGAAATACATGTGACAATGGTATTTGGAGATTCGCGAGGGTCTGAAGACATGGATGTCAGCAGTCTTTGGAATAAAGGAAAGACTTCTTGGGCATGCAGGCTCCTTTTCGTGAGGATGTTTTCCATGTGACCGGCTACAGCAGCTGGGCATCCCCTTGGCGTTGTTTCAGCTGATCTCCCCAGACTGGCCAGCTTGAACCCCCATCCCCCAAACCGTGAACAATGGCACGTCTTACCAGTTGGCTGAATAAAGGGTCGTGTGTCGCTCTAGAACTGAGCCTGGAATTTGAATACGTGAATTCACTATCATGAGTCAGGGTCAAGCCCAGATTTTCCCCTGGGCAAAATCTAACATGTCAGTGGCCTGGCCACACAAAGCTGGTGGTGACAGCAAACTCAGATGGGTTCCTGTTCTCTTCTACTTCTTGTTATCAGATCCAGGGCTCCCGAAAGCTCCCGAGCAGTCGTCTGGTTTCAGATTCGAATGTGGTTTTGACTCACTTGCCAGCTGGGCAGGACTGTTGACACAGGGAGGGGCAGTAGATGGGAAGGTCCCCCACTCTCTTTGGGCTTACAGGAAAGAGCAAGTAAAAGGGAATTCAGGCCTCACTGATGCTGTGCTCCCAAAATATATTTGCAGAAAAGTCCTGCTGTATTTGTCTGTTCTCCGGTTTAGCATATTGTAAAAAGTGGTGGCGATAATACTGCCGTTTTATTTGACTCTGTGGTGGTGTGTGGTCACTGTGTCAGAATAAACTGTTTGTACTTGAGTTTTGTGAATTTATCATTGAAGGGCTGGCAGATTGTATTATAAGGCAGCATAACTGTACTCTTATGGCTTCATTAATTAGGATGCCTAGACATAATTAGGTTCTAGCTAAGAATAGATAAAATGGAAAATAATTCTGGGAAAAAAGAGCGGAGATTCTGAGAAACTGGAAGAACGTAACAGAGGACATTTCTTGATTCTCAGGCACAGACATGGGACTGGAGCACCAGCCGTGGCTCCCGTGAGGGGTTACCCCGGCCGGTTGTTTAGGAATACATTCTCACCCTCTTGATTTCATTTCCATTTCATGGTACCCTATAGACAGAGACAATCTAAAACCTCCTCCATGACTCAGAAATAATAGTTTTGGTGATCGGAAGTTGAGCCATTCATTTTTAATTAATAGACTTAATTCTTAGAGCCGTTTTAAGTTTACAGAAAAATCGAGCAGAAGGTACGAGGTTCCCATCCATATACCTCTTCTCCCCACACCTACACACAGGTTCCCCTATTGTTAGCATCTTGCGTTAGTCGGTACATTTGGTACAGTTGATCAACCAGTATTGGTACATTAGTGTTAACGAAAGTGCATAGTGTACATTAGGGTTCACTCTTTGTGTTGTACAGTTCAGTGGGTTTTGACAAGTGGATCATGTTGTGTATCCCCCATTCCAGTATCATCCAGAATCGTTTCACTCCCCTAAATTTCCCCTGTGCTCTGCCTGTTAGCCCCTCTTCCATTCCACCCTGAACTCTTGGCAACCGCTGATCTTTTTACTGTCTCCATAGTTTTGTCAGTCCACTCATTTTTAAGTAACTATCCAACTGTTCCAAAGGAAGCATTATTCATTGCTTTATTCATAAAATGAGCCCTCAATAAATGCTGTGTGCCAGGCAGTCTTCTACGCATTGGGAAGAGAGCAGAGGAGCAAAAATAAAAAGCGTCGATCTTCATGAAGCTTACATTCCAGGACAGCAAGCCTCCGGGCCCAGCTGGGTCCTAAGTAGGAGTGACACGGCCCAAGAGGACACAGGATGAGAGGAGGTAGCTGGAGAAAGTCGTCTGAGAATGGGGCCTCCTACCAGTTAGCCCCACGGTCTCAGGTCAGACCCCAGCCTCCCCGTTCCTTCCTCCTGCAGTCAAGTCCCAGGAGCTCGGTCTGCTGGTCTCCTCCAGCTGCCACCTATGTTTTCTCTAAGACCCACTAGATAGACCACAGTGCCGTTTCCCAACTTTCCTCTGTCCCGCTCACTCAGATATCAGTGCAAGCACCTCTTTTAGACTTTCATTAAGCTTTTACTACTATTTATCTGTAGCCCTGCCTGGTGCTGATAGAAGAGCATGGAAAGTTTATAATATTATAAGTAGGTGCCTGTGATCATCATCTAAATGCTAGCTGGACAGGGTCTTCTCTGGGCATGGATGACAGGAAATTCTCTAAATCCCTTCTTTCCTGGGCAAGCAGACATCAGTTCTGCTGTCTTTCCATAAGAATTCCCATTCGTACCCCACTGCCTTCTCCCTAGCTCTAGTCCTCTGGAAAAATAAGAGGTTTCAGTGAGTGAAGATGGACCAGAAAGAAGGTGGAACACTGAAAGAGATCCACTTGCTCCTCTCCAACTCTGCCTCTCCGTCTCCTTTTTTTTCACACAAGAAACGTGCTTAAAGAGCCACTAAATGGACTCTTTGAAACCCTCCTGAGCACACTGTTGGAGCAGACCCAGTGTCCGCTCCTGCAGGCTGGTAAGAGCTGACTGTGTGCCTCTCTTCCCAACTACACTTTCCGTGACATCGTGCTGGTAGCTTAAAACTGGCCGTGGTGGGAGTATTTACACCACAGGAATCAGTCAATGCTACAAATCAGTTTTACTATTTTTTTTCCAGAGAGCTACTTTATCCTCCTACCACCGAGCAGACCCTTCTTAATCAAATTCTTACGTTGACTCTACCATAGGAGTTAAATCCATGAACATTATATTAATTCATATGCTCTAATTCTACTCTCTATGCATTGGGGATAGGGGGAATGCTAACCAAAGTCAACAGACTTGTTCCAGTAAGTTTTGAAAGCCAGGCTTTGCGTCAAGCTGCACAGAAATTGACACTGTTTCATTTCTCCTGAAAGAAGGATTGAGGCCATTGACAGATGGTTCCATCCGTGTTGTCTTCATTGAAATCTCACAGCAGCTTCACTGTAAAACTTGCTACTGCAGGTGTGGGACCATGATCGCGCTTAGCGTTTCTTTGCCCGGGGCCGCAGTTGCTTGTCCATGGGTCCTTAATAAGGTGCCACATTTGCTGACTGCCCATTGTGCTCCATGTAGGACTGCGCATGCGAGAGCAAAAGCTGACGCCGCTGACCAGGCTGCGCTGGCCGCCCGCCAGGAGTCTGACATCGCGAGAGCTGTGGCCAGGGAGCTGTCGCCCGACTTCTACCAACCAGGTGAGACTATTGTGCTGTGATGGGAAAGGTGGGGACATTTTCTCTGCTTTCCTTTCTTTTTTTTTTTGCTGAGGAAGATAGCCCTGAGCTAACATCTGTTGCCAATCTTCCTCTTTTTTTGGCTTGAGGAAGATTAGGCCTGAGCTAACATCTGTGCCAGTCTTCCTCTACTTTATATATGTGGTTTGCCGCCACAGCATGGCTGATGAGTGGTGTAGGTCCAAGCCCAGGATCTGAACCCACAAACCCAGGCCGCCAAAGCAGAGCACACTGAACTTAACTACTATACCACAGAGTCAGCCTTTTCCATGCCCAGCAACAAACTTTGAGCTGATAGCAGTAAAGGAGACGGGAATCTAGAAGTATCTGATTCTCAGAAATCGTGTTAGTGTATTAGTGACCATTGCAGATGCCAAAACAAACACCCCCAAGTCAGAGACACCTGTAACAGTAGCATCAGCAGTAAGAGAAGAGCCAGTAAGTACTGTGACTGTTTTTTTAAATACACCTGAACTAAAGCTCAAGGAAGTGGTTAGGAGGTAAAAAAGTATACCACTTAAAAGACAGATTAAGAGGAAAATGCATGTCATGATTTAAGACATGAAAATGACAACCTCAAAAAGAAAAATCAGTCCTGATTATATGCCTCTCAAATGTTATAAAGTAGCAACAAACAAATATTTGCAGTAGTTTTAAATATTTAACTCACTTCCTAATGGTTTCCTAGTAGACTCTTTCTGTCCCTTTCTATAACATACTGGTGTTAATAAAATAGCAATAGCCACCTTTTTATATATGTTTCTCCACTGTTTTATAAACAACATCTTTCTAGTGATCGAGGGAGCAACAGATTTCTAGGTAAAGAGACCAAAGTAAATGTTCTAAATTTCTGAATATCAAGATTTATGTTTTCTTGGCAAAGAATTTTTCCACATTGGTTTCTGTTAAATCAAGCTGGATAACTAGCAACCTGTGCTCCATACATGTTTGGTTCCAATGAAGGTGACATGACACTGGAACCCAAGGGCATTAGTGTGACTAAATGAACTAGGTAAGTCAGAGTAAACAGAATAGCAAAACCTGTGTAAGCGCTAGAAATTTGGCTATAATCAAGGATAGAGGAATAAAGAAGGAAATGACACGGTGACTTTTTTTTCCCCCCCTTTCCTGCAAAGAATGAAGACAGTAAAAGGCCAGGTTAAGAAGACTCCATGGTTATGAGAGATACTGGGGAGGGGCCCAGCCTGGTTGCTGAGTGTTAGGGTTGTGGCAGAGTGACTTCTGTAGTAGTTCAACTCAAGGGAGGCAACCGGCGATCATGGGTGTTTTCTTTCACGTGCATCTTTTTTAAACCTCTGGGTGAGATTTAAATCATTTAATACATATGTATATTTTGTTAGGAGAGGAAAATTTTCCATTTTTTGCAGTGACCTCTCATAAGAATAAACTATTTTCTGGTGTGAAATGAACCCACCCTTCCCTGGTCCCTAAGTCCATTGGCGACTACCTGTTCTAGGGTGTGAGAGGTGCAGAAAGGGTCCAGCCACCGCAGAGGGATGGTCCTGGTCCTCCCCAGCAGGGCTGCGGTTGGGAGGCTGCTCCAGCAATCAGAGACAATGCCGCTTCTCAAGCGCACTGGGCTCCAGCTGCTTTGAAAGCAAACAAACTTGCTATTGTTGTCTGCAGATGGTAATTTCATGGTTCTGTTGTTAATTCCGTTGGGGAATGGGGTCCCTATAGATTTCTGTTAGGTGTTACTAAGAGGTAAATGATACGAAGGTCGTCTCAGTTTCCCAGACGAAATGGTTTTAAAAGCCTTTTATGGGGTAAAAGCAGCTGAGGGAAAAAAAATATGTGGGAAAATGTAATTCCACCCTTGCTTCGCTAAGACAGCTCCATATAAGCAAGTTGTCCGTCAGTAATGAATACGTCACAGTAGCACGAGATGACAGCGGGTCTGTTTGAGACGAGAGCTAAAGGAGAAGGCTGCAGTCCCCTTTGACCCACAGCCAACACTTCCTTCGGGAACTGTATAGAAAGCCTTTTCTGTACTGAGTATTATTGATCTTCTCAAGGGAGCGTAACTCATGCTTTCCACTCCGCGTTTACAGGGTGATCAAATCAGATAGACATTTCTAAAAGGGCTTTCAAGTACTTTTTCTGAGTTGGGCTACTCATTTAATTTGCATATCTCAGATACAATTGCTGCCATTGTTGGGAGGGCATGTGTCGTGCATAGAAGTTGTTAACCCTGGGAAAAAAGGATGTCTATCATAGCTTGACATTTTGAACACTTTTATGGTAAGTTACCTATTTTCAGGAGCTGGCAGTATTTTCAGATATTTACCATATAGTTAAATTTTATGCTTTTAGTTCAAAACAGCTTAGTTAAAAACTAAAGAAAAAACATAGCTATGTGGAATGGCTTTGAATAAAGATTTAAGGAACTGTTTGAGAAAAGGATTAAGTTCTAATCAATAAGAAAAAGCATACAGATGAATGTAGTATTGAACATGTGTGTAGATAATTGCATACATATACAGAAACCTAAACTGCCATGAGTGTGAGTGACACCGTGCGTCATCCCCCAAGAACTCAGAAATAAGATTGCCCTCTGAGAGTTAAGCTTTCAAATGAGCCCGTTATCCTGCAGAGATTATATAAAGTGACCATAAGTGATAGCATGGCTTCAGGTACTGCAAGGTTTCCTTGTAACTTGATTATGTTAAAACATCTAAAGAAGGAATTGGTCACCCAAAGAAGTATAGGAAAAAAAAAGAGTCACAGAGGCAAAAGTTGGCAGTGCCCATCTAAACACCGTCCAGAGGAGAAGCCTAGGCCAAAACCTTGGAGGGTTGCAGTTGCATTGGCAAGGACGTTTCTATTATGGGGAGGGATGCAGGGAACCACAGCCAACCGTGTATGGCTTTATTGGCAAGACCATCCCCGAATGAGGAAATGGCTGCATCAGGCTCGTTCAGCCTGATGCCATGAG
Source organism: Equus quagga (assembly GCF_021613505.1). Classification (NCBI taxonomy): domain Eukaryota; kingdom Metazoa; phylum Chordata; class Mammalia; order Perissodactyla; family Equidae; genus Equus; species Equus quagga. The sequence goes on along the minus strand of NC_060282.1, from coordinate 71,153,840 downwards.
ACATTTGATTCATCTCATGCTCCTTGTCCTGATTCCACGTTCACCAGTAACCTTCTAATTTTGGTTGAGCTTCTCGTGGAGGGAGGTTACCAACAGAGAGAGCATGCACTGGTGGTTCAGTGCGAGTCCCCTGGGCTCGGTGACATTTCTGTTTTTCACTATAAACTAATGCGTTGGCCTTTTGGTATTATCCGTCAGTCTCGTGAACTTTGGTGATATCAGTCTGCCCCGAGGGATGGCTCTCCAGCAAAGTGTTGATGAATTCAGGTTTCTAAGGGAGCAAAGCTGAGACGAGACTTTGGATTTCCCTAAGGAAGCTGTGGGGAGTGGGACATGGGGCAAGGATGACTGGAAAGCTCTTATGTGTGGCTCTTTGTTCCACTGTTTCAATTTCCTTTCGATCGAGATACTTACTTTGTTTTTAATTTCAAGTAGTATTAAGTAGGGTGTGAAATTTTTGTATTTATCAATTGTGGGAGTGACAGGGCCTGGGTTAAAAAGGACTGAGAAACACTGCCCCAGAGTGTGGTAAACACATCACTTGGTAAATGCATCCTCTGAGGAGATGGCCAGCCCGCTTCCCTAGGCAGCATCCTCAAAAAGCTTTGTCTTTCTATGTTTAAGCATGTGCATTAGTCAGCTCAGCTGCTAAACAAAATAGCATGGACTGGGCGACTGAAACAATACACATTTATTTCTCACCGTTCTGGAGGCTGGAATCTGAGATCAGGTGCCCGCAGAGTTGGGTTCTGGGGGGAGCCCCCTTCCTGGCTTGCAGGCAGCTACCTTCTCCATGTCCTCACCTGGCCTTTCCTGGGTGCCTGCGCTTGGAGAGAGCGAGCTCTGGTGTCTCTTCCTTTTTTATAAGGACGCTAATCCCCTTCATGACCTCATCTAAATCTAATTACCTCCCAAAGGCCCCTCTTCCAAATATCATCACACTGGGGGTTAGGGCTTCAATGTATGAATGGTGGGGGGGAGAAACAAACAGTCAATCCATAATAGCATTTATGTGCATGCATACACACACTGTACATTGATTATTTAAGGTAAAAAGTGAAGTCTTGAGTGTAGGTTATTGTGGACCAGAGTTCATGAAGCTCACATTTCTGGTATGAATTAGAAGTCTTTACAAATCAAAGCATGTTTTCATTATATAATTGTCTCTACTTACCATTAATACGTACTGCTTTTGGTTAAGAAAAGGGAAGCATCCTGGAATAGATGACTTCTAAACACATTTTCCAAACCCCAAATTCTGAATAAATTTTTTCCTAGAAAAACGAAACAGAATAATCCCCTAATTGACATAAAGTTAATAATTCATGCATTTGCTGGTTATTCTTACTACTTATTCATTCTAGTGTATTCAGTTCCAAGAATGTGTATTGAGAGCCAGCCACGTGCAAGGCGCTGGAATGGATGTCCCAGGCCTTGCAGACAAGAGCTGTGTGGCTGTGTTCACAGAAGTTGCGGTATTGTTACAGATCGCACTGTTGAGGTCCTATAGGAAAGGGGCGTTCTTTCCATGTAGAATATAAAAGTGATCTGCTGCCAGTTATAGAATCTTTTTAGAATCTTTCAATCTGGTCCTCTGTGAATAACTGACAGTCTCCAGAGAATTTGACTTCTGACGTTGCTACACAGCGTTTGCTCCCAGCACTGCCTTTCTGGACATTTCTTTGGGGAATCTTCATGGTTTCCTTCTGCCCATAGCCAGCCCACCGAGGCTCACCTATGAAGGACTAGTTGAATACGTTGCTGTTACCATCTGTCATATCTGTTCAGAGCTCCATGCCAACTGTATCAAGCAACCTGTCAGTGTTAGTGGATGACATGTGCTGAATGTTGTTGTTTCATATTGTGTGGCATGTCAGTGAGCAGGTGACCTATTATCTGACTTCTTCCCAATATGAATCCCCAGGGGGGAAAAAAATCCCTTAGGATTTATAGATACTGTCTATAAAAAGAGATGAAAATGCTGACTGCAAGAGCTGTCGTCAGTTGTCATCCTTTTCCTGCCTGGCAGTATTCTGACTAGTCTTTTTAATGAACTGCTGCATCTCATCAACTTTATGCTGCTGGCGTTGCAAGGCTGACACATTACTGCAGAGAACAAGTAGCAGGCACAACGTGTGCCTTCCAAGAAAATAGTCCAGGAAAAACTTCTGTCCTCTGCATTATATTAAATGTCTTGTTTAAAAGTATTTAATCTCACTCTGGAAAATTTAACTGTATATCCTCATTTCGCTGGCCAGTCCCCATATGACTACGCTATGTTGGAACCATTCCCAGTTGGATGTAGTCATGAGGGCTGGAGTTAGGTGTACCTCTACTGAAAAAAATAGTTTTGCATGCTTTTAAATGCCTGTACCTAAGTACATTAGAATCACCTGGAGCGTTTGTTAAACATCAAGATTTCTAGGCTTCGATTCATATTCTCTGGGAAGCGCACCCCACGTGCCTCTGATGGGCAGCAGATATGGAGCTAGGGGTTCAGAGTACGTTATTCCCCTATCCAGCCATTTTTTAGTTCATAATAAAGCCAGGAATTTTTCTTAATCTGAAAGTCGGTGCTACAATGTACTTCCATCATTCTAGTAAATTCTTTGAGCTCCACCGATTTTGAATATCACCAGAAGCCCTGTAGATAAATCTGAATATGGCTGAAAACCACATCTTAGGAGAGGGGCACAAGTACTGGTGTAAGAAATGCCTTTCCTAATACGTTCAGGACAGGAAGGCTGTCCAAAGGAGCAGTAAAGCCGGTTTCTAAAGTTCTAAAGGAGTGACTAGACTGGTATTTGAAAGTTAATAAACATAATAAATACGTTCAGTGGAATCCAGAATATGGCTTTATTAGTCCATAAAATACAAATTTCTCCAATGGCCAACTCATTCTCAACTTGACCTAATAGTCTGACAGTATAAATTAAGAGTTCTGTTTACAAAAAGCATTTGAAATTATGCTTTGTATTCAAGTGTTAGAGGTTTTTGTTCTTTTTCCAGATAACCAAAGCATATCACTTTAAAAAATTATTGTCATTAATTTTTCTTGGACCTGCTATTACTGAATTAACGGAGTTTCTCCCCCCGAGATAAATGGTCTCTTGTAGCTGTTAGTGTTTCATCCATCTCCTCTTTGCTGGCACCTGTCACTTTTGTTGGGCTCTGTCAGAACAGCTCCCATTTCTGCTTCTAATCTGCTTTCTGCAGTAACTAGGTGGGACCGAAGGTCACCAGATAAATCCTCAATTTGTAAGCTGCACTGGTTACGGTCTCGCATTTTCAAAATGAGGCACATGGGCTCTGTGACAGCTTTATTTCTCATGGTTCAGTGACTCTGCGTCTTTCCTTTCCAGCTTTAAGAATGTATAACTAATCGTGTTCGCCAGAGTCTCTTTCTTTCTCGCACTCTTTTCTGTATCTTTAAGCTAACCATCAGCTTTTAATGTGCCTTAACCTTAAGATAGAAAGATTTGCAAAAATAACTTTTGCTCTCACCCCTTAGACTGAAGATGTTAGAAGTACTTTGTAACTTGTGGTGCAGAGTTATGTGGCTTAAATTAAAAATCCCTTGGCTCGAAGAGTCTTGACTATTAATGATCTTTGCACAGTACATCCAGTACCACACCTAGATGGGTATTTCAGGAATGCCATGAAATTGAATAACCGTGAAGCACAAATAAAACCAACTCTGGTGAAATTTTGGGTAGAAGGATGAGAGAAAAATACGTAAGCAACACACTGCATTGAACTCTATCAGGTAATATCCTGTATCACAGAAGAGGAGGAGGGGTTTTGAATAAATTAAACTGCAATAAAATAATGAGGGTCTTCACCATGAAAGACCAGTATAAATGACCTTAGTGAGTCTTAAAACATCAAAGGCTGTTGATGGAGAGCGGCACTTTCTGGTGCTGCTGCTTTGTTCTCTTTGTTGTGTGTCCCGGCCACAGCACCGAAACAGAAAGACATCACCTTTTGAATAGCTGTACTTCCCCCTTTTTTCTTCACTCAAGTGAGGTGCCTTTCTCTGTGCCAAGAATTCATACTGCCATTTTTGATGAAGGATTTAAAAGAAGACTGCCAATTTTTAAAAGGGAGGTGCTTCACCAAGTTGAGAGAGGAAATCTCAATTGTTGACATGCAATCTTGACCTGTTTGGGAAATTCAAACCCTGAGGGGTGGATTTATCCTCCGGAGGATGGAAAGTGGGAGAATACTATCATGTTTTTGGCCCTGAGGACAACCTATAATTATGGGTCCTTGGGAATTCTCATTTCTGGGCTTAAAATATTACGTTCTGTGTTGCATTATGTTTTGTCTTAAGGGGACACAGGAGCTATGTGACTTTGGGCTTTTCAGCTACTACAGCTGTTTCCACATCAGTAAAATCGGGATAACACCTGCTTCCTAAGATTTTGGCAAGGCTCTGAATTTTGGAAGATACCTTGTATAATAAGTAGCAGTCTCATAACAATAAATTACTCAGACCTCCTTTAACAATTAAGGATGATTGTTCGTCAGCCCCTGTGGGGTAGAGGTGGGAGAGGAGACAGCAAGGAAAGTGAACAGATGCGATACTGTGGAGTTGACGAGAGCCGGTCAACTCCTGTCAGCAAGTGGGTGGGGAGGTTTCTCCCTTGTGTACCTGAGGGATGACATTGTCAGCTCCTGCCCCTTTGCAGAGAAGAAGGCCAGATGCACTGTGTGACCTTGACTTTACTTCCTGAGGTGGAAAGTGGCTGATGGGTGGAGTGGGGGCCAAAGGATGTGCATGATGTGGTTATCGGGGAGGGGACAAGACGTGAAGTGCCTAGAAGGAGGGCACTGCCTTGGAGCCCATTTCTGGACCGCTGACATCCTTAAGCTCTCGTGGCCTGTACCATCACATGGTACACGCTCTGTTTCTTTACTCTTCACTCTCCCCAGAATCTCCTGTAAAATACCAGTGCACCAGGGTCCCTTTTGTAAGTGAAAGTTTTCCCATTGATAACAATAACGTCTCATTGCTACAAACAGTCCTAAATTATTCAGAAAAAAAAAAACCTTAGACTACAGAGCCAAAGACAACTGTCTGTCTTGTGTTGACTTTGATGCCTGCAGAAACACTGCTGATGCAAAACCGTGCTGCCCTAGGACTCCAGGAAAGTTATTTTGTGCGTGCAACGTAAACCACAGAAATAGTTCCTAACCAAGACGTTTAAACGATCTTTTCATGAAGGACCATTAAAAATATATCTGCAGGGCCTCCTCTTACTTATAGAGTAAATACTATTTAGGTATTAAACATATTAATTTAAATACTTTGATATATTCAGTATTAAACATATGAGTTAATTTCTTCATATGAGTGTACACTTTACATTTTAGTTATGCCACATCATTTGAATATGCAAATTAATTATGGTGTCGTCACCAGTGCTCCATCGACATGAATTTCCCCTCAGTGTTCTGTAGGTCGGCAGGAGCAATGCCATTATTAGAGAAGTGAGAATTGCTTAAACTTTACAGCCATCAAAATAGTATAAATAATGGTAAATATTACCTTAAAAGCACTTTTTCAGCAATAAATAATCTTTCCCCTCAGGGAATGAACTGTGCTCATGTTTAACCAAAGCCAGGTAAATACATTTAAAAGCAAAAAGAGGAAAGGCTGATCTGAGTTAGCAAAATACACATAGATAGCCATGAGGAACAAGCATGTGTACCCTATTTTTATTTTATCACCTTTCTGTCCTCAATTTTTTCCCCAGGCCCAGATTATATCAAACAGAGATTTCAGGAAGGTGTAGATGCTAAAGAAAATCCAGAAGAAAAGGTACCAGAAAAGCCACCTACACCAAAGGAATCTCCACATTTTTACCGCAAAGGCACGACCCCCCCAGCGTCTCCTGAGGCGAGTCCCAGACAAAGCCGTTCTCCCCAGCCTGCCTCCCCAAAGCCCTCGAGGAAGCAGAACCCCAGCTCAGGGACAAGACTCAACCAAGACAAAAGGAGTGTGGCCGATGAGCAGGTGACGGCCATCGTCAATAAGCCCTTGATGTCAAAGGCTCCCATGAAGGAGGTGGGCACAGTGGTGCCCCAGTCCAAGTACTCTGGCCGCCACCATGTCCCCAACCCCAGTAACGGGGAGCTACACTCTCAGTACCACGGCTACTACGTGAAACTGCACCCCCCCCAGCACCCTCCTGTAGACGTGGAGGAAGGTGAAGGATTGAGCCAGTCTTCCTCAGCGCTGGTGCACAAGCCATCGCCCAACAAGTGGAGTCCCCCTAAATCTGTGACAAAACCAGTTGCCAAAGAAAGCAAAGCTGAGCCAAAAGCTAAGAAGTCTGAACTTGCTATACCAAAGAATCCAGCAAGCAACGATTCATGCCCTTCTTTGGAAAAAGAAGCCAATTCAGTAAGTTTTGCAAGACGCGTTTTCTCTTCCTTTCCTCCCTTTGCTTCTTGTAGATAGCAGCCCCGGGTGACTTGCACCTTGATGACAGCAAGGCCAACAGAAGTCCTGACCAGCACAAGGCTATTTAGAGTAGAGCTTAGCACATTTGTAGCTTGAGACGGCAAAATCCATCCAGGCAGAAATTCCTCCATGCTCACTGAGCCACCCACCTTAGACATCATCCAGGTGGGTTAAGATGTGACCAGCTTGTTCCGACATCACATTTTAGCAAGCTTTTATCAGCGCTTCCTGGTAAGCTTCGTGGTAGCTGTCTTACTTGGGCTGCTACAGCAAAAATATCATAGACTGGGTGGCTTCAACAACGTCTATTTCCCCCGGGTCTTGAGGCTGGGGAGTCCCGAGATCAAGGGCACCAGCAGATTTGCTGTCTGGTGAGAACCTGCCTCCTGGTTCAAAGACCATAGGCCATCTTCTCACTGTGTCCGCACATGGCTGAGAGAGAGGAAGCAAGCTCTCTAGAGTCTCTTCTTGTAAAGGCACCAAGCCCATCATGAGGGCTCCACCCTCATGACCTAATCACCTCCCAGAGGCCTCAACTCCAGATACCATCACATTGGGGATTAGGGTTTCAGCATATGAATTTTGGAGTGACACAAACATGCAGTCCATAACAGTAACTGCCTCTCTGTTGGGTAGAAAAGACCACCTACTCTCAGCTCTAGCTAGGGAGAGGGCTCCACCGCCATTTGCTAAATTCTTGCCCCGCCTTTTGACCTCCCCACAACAATCATCATCTTTAGACAAAAGAACATGACTTCTAGCTGTTGTAATTATTCTCATAAATATTTAGTTTGGATTTTACTTAATTAGCCTGGCTTTGAGGCTAGAACATTGTTCTTTCCCATAGGAGAAATGAAAATTTTCAGCTCTTTAAGAAAATGGCTTTGGTCTTCTAACTCCTCAGAGTGTAAATGCTCCTAAAATTTCAGTTTTCTGGTAGATGCTAGTTTTACTACCAGCCTTGAGCATTTAAGATTTTTACCATTCAACCAGAAAGCTTTCCGTTATTAATAAATATCTGCATCCTCATTCAAATGAGACTCATTGGTTAATAATATATGGAATTAGTATTTTATCAAATTCTGTACAATTTATAAAAGGTGAAGCTAAGTAATTTTTATTAAAAAATTTACCTATTGACTTAGTCATATGCCTTAGGAACCAGAGGTGTTGCATGTTAACTGTAGCTTAGAGAAGAAGCCGCAGCCAACCCAGTATTTTCTGATAATTTCAGAGGCATATTTGCATAAAGTTGTAGACTAATATCTTGGCCAATAAGCATATAATACAACCATCAGTTTACTTTTGTCTGTTCAATTTCCTCATAGGGTTAAGTAATTGAAATTAATCCTTTTAGTTCACTTTTGTTTGAAATTTATTAGGTTTATTTTTGCTAATAGTTATAAACAGTGGTTCCCACTTTTTTTTTCCTCAAATTCTCTTCATTTTAATTATCTAAATATAAATTAATCAGATTAACTGGATTAACTTTCTCCGAGCCAGACTCCATGAGGATAAATGGTTTTCAAAACAGAGTAACTTTGAGACTGACTGTTCAGTAAGCATTCATTCTTTTAAAAATTTAAACATTTGTATGTCAGTATTCTGATATTATATATGATGATGATATCACTATTGAATTTGTTAAATGTAATAACTCACTTCTCATTTGACTTTCAGCATTATATCCACAGGTCAGTAAAGCCTCACATATATATTAGTATCAGTTGCCTAATTTACAAGGGGGAAATTCAGACAATGCAAGGCCATATAGTTCACACCTCTGGGTACCCAGTAGTGGGGTTGGGTTGATTTCTAGAACTCCCCAGGAGGAAGTGTATGCCCCAGTGTCCTACCCTTTAGGTGAGTTACCTAGCTCTCATCTGTAACAGTTTTTCTATAAAACGTTACTAATAGATATACCTGGGAAATTCACAGCCTCCTTGTTTAGAAAAGGATCTGTTTTTACTTACATGCAGAACCGTCTGGTTCTTGGAGTTAGCTGAGCATCTTCCAGCTCGATAGGCTCGTCTCTGGGCTTCCCTTCCAGACCCCGAGAGGGAGAGGAGGCCGCACAGGTCTGCATCTTCACAGGAGGATTGTAACAATGCCCTTCCCTGCCTGGTCATGGCAGAAAGCTGCCTTTCACACTCCTGGCAACTGTTTCCTTCCCAGAGAATGAGGAAGTGACAAAGTCATCATAAAGGTAGTCAACAAACAACCCTTAAAACAAAGGAATACTACACACAGTTTTGAGATAAAAAGACACTGCAAATTAGAGGTTTATAAATAACTTGAAAATCCATAGAAACATTCACACTAAAGCAGACATTTGAGGGAAAACCAGACTGAACCAGCTAGTGCTCTGGGTTGGCAGCTGACATCCAGTTTGAGTCAGAATTACCATTTGTAGGGGGGCAGACCCAACTGAGTCTGGAATTTTAGCCAGCTTGTTGAGCCGTATAGGCTACTGGCTGAGAGTATAAACTCGGATGCCAGACTTCCTAGGTTCAAATGCCAGCGGTGTGACCTTGGGTAAGTTTCCTAACTGCTCTGTGACTTGTTTTTTTTTCATCTGTACCTATATGATAGGTTTGTTGTGAAAAATAAGACATAGCAAGTCCTTAGCCCAGTGCCTAGCACATGGCAAGTGCTCAGAAAGCATTGACTGGTACTCAGTTTGCTTCATCACTGTACTAGTTGAAGCAAAAATAGTTCATAAATATTCCAATAGATTTTGACCCATCCTCAGGATCACCCTAGTTACTGGTCTCCTGGAAATACAGAAAATCTTCTAGGACACAGGCTAACCCTTAGAGCAAAGTAACTCCGTGAGTACGAGAGGTAGGAGAAGGGAGGCTGGCAGGGGTTACTGTGCATAAAACCTTCCTCAAGAACTTTGTGACCCCCGTGGGCAGTGGTTCCACATGGACTCATGTTCCAGGGGAACACATCCTACATGAGACAATTTTTGTAGGATTTTGCAACATGGCAACTCGGGTAGGAGCCAGTAGAGACATCTTTAAAGCCATGTCATCAAATAGACTAGTGAGGGGTCTTCCAATTAGAAATCGTGACCAACCCCTTCCGAAAACTGCCTGCACGTTTTGGTTAGCGGTAACTCTCATCAGCTTCCGTGTTTGAGGTTTACCTCATCTTTCTTTTGATTGTTGCAAAACTTAACAGCACCTCTGTCAGATCAGTTTTGAATCTCACACACACAAATAAAAACAGTTAATACAATTCAACTTTGCTATGAATACTAGCTTCAATTTTGTTATTTTCATATGTTTTTAGAGAAGTTTTAGATTTGACATAAGCTACGATAACTCTTCAGCAGAAAATTCCTCACACTTTTAAATGAGCGATCTAGTCTTTTGAAGGAAAACGGATTAATTTTGAGTCAAAACTTCTTTCCATATTTGACTTCCTGCACTTCATTTTCTAACTGCCTCAGAGTTTCTTCCCGTCCAGCTTGCCCTTTGCCCACGGCTTCTTTTATTACACCTGTCCCAGTCAGTCTTGCAAAGCAAGACTGGGGTTTTTTTTTTCATTTTGCTATTTTAAGCTCCAACTGGCTACCACAGTCATATTTATGAGACTTCCACCTTAAAGCTTTCCCCCCTGAACCCAGCCTAGGTCTCTGAAGAACACGGAGCTCACATCTTGATACCTGCCTATTAAACATCACGTCCCAGGATTGATTTCTCCACTGGTTGCTGTTTGAGCCTTTTCTTGCTGGTTTACCCTCCTCTTCACTGAGTCATCTTTAAAAATAGCTTTATAAATGGAGCTATACCAGTTGAATAAATATATATGTATGCGTATATTAGAATATATACAGGATAAATATATATGTATGTTTCAACAGAAAAAATATACAGCCAATAAATATGTATTATATAATAAATACTATATATCTCCATAACCAATTCAAAAGGTTAGATAAATACATGAAACCTTATAAAGATTTATGAAATGGAAGTTCAAGGTTCAGACACACCTTAAGCTTTTTCAGTTGGCTCCCCTGAAGGCACTTTTCTGTGTTTCTCCACTTGCCCTGGGTCCCCTGTAAGACACTGAGCTCGGCGTTGTATTGTTCTGACCTTATCTACTTTGCTCATCTTTCATATCACTATCTTTGGGAGTTACAAATTAAATCCACTGAGCCAAAGGAGTTAAGTGCACCCAAAATTCTTAACACATGCATGAGCAAAATCTGATCAAAATTTTGTAAGAGTAATAGCATTTCTGTAATGTCCATACTGAGTTATGGTATCGAGAGATCACCCGAATGATTTTCTGAGTTTCCTACATTATTTGTATGTTCTAAGTTAACCATTTTTGAGGACTTGCCTAGGTTAGGACTCTCCTGTTAACTTAGAATACTAAAAGAGCAATTGGTCAGTATCAAAATCTGATGTTTTTCTGGTACTATGGAATCAGGGGATAGAAGAAAATGCCATTTTAAAGAAGTTGATGGGAAATTATTATTTTTAAACTAAGGTCTGTGGCTTTAATAGGGATGTAGAAAAAGAACACGGAGCTCCGAAGTAGACAGACTTAAAATTTGATTTTCGTTCTAAAATGTGTCCAAACTGGCTGAGTAACCTTGGGCAAGACCCTTACCCTCTCAGAGCTCTGTGAGATGGAACTAATAGTCACTTGAGAAGAAGAAATAACAACACTCTACACAGGAATGCATAGCCACTCCCTGTCATATAAATACCCGCAATAAATGTTTATTTTCCTCTCATTTACTTGGGGTTCAGGCACTAATGTTTTTCTTCTTCCTGATCGTCCCTGTCTCAAGGGCACCCATTTTTTTTTTACTTCCTCCTCTCCCTGACCCTGATTTTACTGATCACCCTGTTCTTCGTTGAATACAGTGAATTAATCTGTTCCACAACCACACCCATAGCCCCTGGAAAAGTGCTGGGAGATAGTAGGCTCTCATTAAGTTATCAGTTGCCTGAATGAATTGGGCAACCCCTGTGTGGCTACAGTGATGAACAGAGCAGGGCCCCTGCCACTGTGGAATCAGCCTTGGGGGAGACAGCAATTAACAAGAAATGACAGACAATGAAGAGGCTGGCTGGCCTGGGTGGGGGGGCGGTGGTCATAGCTTCATCTGGGGAGGAGACCTCCTTGAAGGATGTGTGACCCAAGCCCTAGACCCTGCAGGATGAGCGCTGGGCCAATGGCAGTTCCAGTCTTCCTTATACACTTACTCCACGCCCCCAAAAGTCACACCAATACGACATTGGAGGACTCTCTAACACAGTTTCAATGTAGTCTCATTGGATGTTCCAATATGGTGCCACTGTTTCCTCATGTGTAAAGTAAGAACAATGACCTACCTACCCATGTATACCTCGTAGGGCCAGTTTAGAAAACTTTTAATGCTATTAACACTATTTTAATAGTAAAGATCAAGATCATGTCTCTGTAATAAAGATGGCAAAGCATGGGCAAATTGAAAAGATGAGTCATAAGGTAGGTTGGTTGGTTTGTTTAAACCAGTAAACAAAGTTTGAGTACCTTGGGCCAGCTGGTATTTATCAAAATAGGATTCTGCCATTTGTTAAATATAACTCTATTTCTGAAATGTGGTTGTAAGCAAAGAAATAAAAAATTAGACCTGTGAGATGATTTCTGAAAGTGTTCAGCTTCCCCCTGGCCAGTTTTTGTTGTTTTGTTGTTGTATTCCTGAGGAAGATCTGCCATAAGCTAACATCCGTTGGCAATCCACCTCTTTTTTCTTGCTTAAGGAAGACCAGCCCTGAGCTCACATCTGTGCCAGTCTTCCTCTATTTTGTACGTGGGACACCTTCACAGCATGGCTAGTGGGTGGAGTAGGTCCGCGCCTGGGATCTGAACCCGCAAACCCAGGCCACCGAAGCAGAGTGCAAAGAACTTTAATCGCTCAGCCACGGGGCTGGGCCCCCCTTGGCAGTTTTTATTTTAAGGAGGGGATAGTATCTAAAAAGACGACCAGGAAAAGCAAGAGTCAGAGAACCTCATTTTGAGTTTTTCCTAAATTTTTCCTGAGAGGCCTCATTGTCCTACACATTTTATTCTCACATTCTAACTGCCTCTGTGAGGAAATAATTCTTCCTCATCTAAAGTACACCATAACAAAAAATGCATATCGAATTTCCATTAGTTCCTAACCCTGCTGTGGTGAACTGTGTCTCACCCAGACTATTGTCCAGTGTTTTGAGGTGAATGAACTCAATTATTTTTGTCCTTTTTAGATTTAATCAAGACTGGGTTCATTTTTTACTGAAAGTTCAGAGATGGCTCCATCTAAATGTGGCATTGCTATTTTCAGTTTCTACCTTTTGGAACTGCTGTCATTTTTCATGCCTTATTTACTGCAGCTGTGTTGGGTTTTTTTATATTTTTGGTAATTGGTTTTATGAGCTAATTTATATATTGATATTAACACGGAAAAGTGAGGCTTGTTTTGCTCTGCTTCATTTCCAGGGCCCTAACTCAGTCATGATTGTCCTCGTCATGCTGTTGAATATCGGGTTGGCCATCCTTTTTGTTCACTTTCTAACTTGATTGGAATTAGGAAAGGTAAGAAGAGCCTTAATTTCCATATAAAATCACAGTATATAACATTCTTTTCCCATATTCAAATTTACCTTTTTTTTTCTCTCTCTTTAAAACAACTACATATTGTCCTTCACTTTAATTTTGGCTGTGCCTGAATGTGATTCAACATAGTTACTTAATGATATAATGTTTTGACCCTTCAGTGAAGTCATGACAACTAGTGGCGTTAGCCCACAGTTCTCTGCAGTGGTGTCAGCCCTTTAAATGGCACACCCCAGTCAGACTCAGACACAGGGAAGGAGGCTTGCAATTAGCATGGGATCACGATGAGAGAGATGGAACTTGGAAAATTCAGCCAGAGGACTGTCGGTTCCCCTGGGAATCCCTGGTGGCTTTGGGGTCCTCTGGGAGCTGAAGCAAGCGGCCATGTTGGAGAGCAAAACTTAATAATCGTTCTTTTTTAAAATCTGCTGAAGCAGCCCCAACCGGCGAAGTTCTTGGCGTTGGCTACTCCATCTGTCCTAGCAGAGTGTGACTAAACTGGAAATGTATGGAGCTGCATTTTTTTTTTTTTCTGATGGAAGTCAACAGCTGCCTTACTATTTTACCATCTGACGTTTTCAGTAGGGAGCTGGGGAAACAACGACTGCCCGAGGAATGCGGTCGGAGGATTGTGTTGCTGCAGCCGTGGTTCCAACATTCACTCCTATCTCGTTAGAAGAAATAGGTGGCAGCATCACTCACCAGTCTTATGCCATGACCTGCTGCTTTAACGGCTCCTGGAATGTTCCGGGAGAGAACGTTTCGTTTGCTTGTGCACGACTATGTTCATTTTTGCTGTTTATTTCAATATGGTGTATGGTCATCTACAACGTGCGGTCCTGGCGGGGTGAAACACATGTGTTGCATCTCAAGGAAAAGAAACGACAAAATTCTAGAAAAGATGTGTTTATTTTGATACCAATACATCATTTTTCATGTCATTGAGTCTTCCTAAACCTGTCAAAGGCTATTTATCCTTAAAATTTTGCAACTTAAAGGCATCAGACCTTCCTAAGAAATCATTTTAAACATTTTTAACATTACTGAGATGAATTAGTTATGCACTTGGGAGGTGCTAAATTTTAAAAGCTGAAAGACAACAGAATTCTCAGAAGTAGAATCGAAATGTTGCATGGGCTGCAGTAATCGGTGTTTAAAGGATTCAGTTTCATTGCTGACGTACTTTACAACCAAATAAAATCTTGTCAGTGGCTATGTTAATTCCCATGAAAGTTAAGCAAGATGCTATTAATAACTGCTCTTCTCTCTTCTTTTTTTTTTCCAACTTCAATTTTTGTTGAATGCATTCAGGTAGAGCCTCAAGCTTCGTTCGATCTCTGCTTCTCAGTTTTATGCCTCGTGTTCTCCAAAGTCCTTTTGTAATTTTATTTCACGTTTTAAAGGCTTAGATATTTTTATTTAAATATTTGTCTTTTGCAGTCCTTTCTCATTCGGTCATAATCTGATTTTTTTTTGCCGTTTTATAATTTATCCTTTATTAGAAGCATGCTTACTTAGAGAAACTACATAGTCTTTATAAAAATAATTATTTAAAAAGAAATCAGGGGTGGAAAGGTGTCTGTTAAATCTCTATAAAACATTACGTTGCGGAGAGGGAACTAGCTATTCCTAAATATTTTCACGATCTGCATGGTTGCATCAGGTTATTTTTACCTTATTTGCTACCTTTTCAATGCAGAAGAGACAATTCACGTGTTAGCACAGGTGTGGACTGAATGCCTTGTCACCTGCAGGGTAGTAACCCACTGGTGTTTTTTGCAGAAGTACAATATCTTGAGCATCCTGGGTGTGACCAATGTGGAATAAAGAAGAAAGCAGAAAGAGAGCAAATGAAAATTACAACTTGTATATTTATTTATTTTTTACATTTTGCTTTGACTTTGAAATTTAGGAAGTACGTTTTTACCCAAGAAACATTTAAGTTCCTATGTCACAGTCCCCATGCCCTCCCTGCTCCTTCCTAACCCCATAGCTCTTTATTCTGGGAAAGGTGATTTTTTAAAAAAATAAAATAAAATATTTAATCTTATTAAGTGTTTATTTAAAATACGTAATGCTTTGGAAATAATGGGTAATAGATAACTAAAGGATATGTTTATAAAGTGAGCATGTTGGTTCCATTTATAAATATATGTATGATTTATAAGCTTTTTTAAAAACAAAGCTCAAATTGTTGGTATTTTTCTAAAATGTGCACAGCTGTATTTTACATGAAAGGCTCTTTCTAATGGGTTGTTATACTGTACTCTACATTTTGGACAGCACATGAAGTCTGCCAATGTACTTAAGAAAACATGACTTTGTTTATTTAAAGTTTCTTGCTGTGAAAAAGGAACTCCGTACCTGTGAGTTCCTTTATTTATAATCCTTGAAACCAAAATGTATAATGTACAGTTTTCACAACTGGATCTGCTCTAATAAAAAAAAGTTGGTTATTAATAAAGTTGCAGGTGTGTTTCCTCTGTGAGTAAATTACTGCCTTGAGTTACCTGGAATTTTTTGGTGGTGGTGGTAGTGAAAGGAAATTAACAATAGAAATGGGAGGGGGCCTCAAAGAACCTACATGGCAGGAAGTAGTTATACTGCACCAAGATTTCTTTCTGCATTTCTTTCATCCTAGGCCTTTCAGATAATTTTGTGAAATAAGATTAATTGCTCTGCTTGGTGCCTTCATTAATTGGATTAGTGCCCTATCCAGGGTTTTAAGGAAAACTCAGAGTTGGAGTGAATCTCCCTCCTGCATGAGTACTTTTCAGTTATTGAAGTTTTTGACCATTGCACCCCAAGTCAATTAATATGTTGCTATGGCCCCTATTGCTTAGGCACGTTGTGCAGTTAAATAAACTTGCTGCCACTAGACCTTCCAGCCACCGGACTCCCTTTGAAGCTGTCCTCAGTTCTGGCCTAGGCGGCTACTTAACAAGCTGTCTGTGAGGTATAATAAAAGGACATTCTCCAAAGCAGCTGCCCGGGTGCTTTTAAATTCCCAAATTAGTCGCTCTTGTTGAGGGCTGAGGTGTCGGAGACCCCCATACACATAAGGCGCAAAGTTATCACCTCTGGGGGAAAACAGATTTATCAACTTCAGTGATTAATCTCCTAGCACGTCCTAAAGGAATGGAACACAGAGCAGACTGTCTGGAGCAGGCGGGAAAAGCACAGGGTGCTAGAAAGATTATTGATTCCAGATTCGTGTCCAAGCCACACGTGGTGATGGCGGAAGCCAAAGCTAGGGTGAAGACTGTGCGGTTGGGAAATCTGGAAAATATTCTACATGCCCTTGTAATGGAGTCACTATTTCAAGAGTCGTGGTGAGCGGCTCCCCAGGCATACAGTCAGCGCAACGGGAAGCCCTCCCCCGTGCTTCGGAAAGTTGTGTAGCCTCGTCTTTCCAGCTTAATCTGTAGCTGTAGACGTGGCGTGTTCCGCAAGTGCAGTCTAACAGCTCATCAGGCTGCGTTTGATTATCCCAGGTTTGTGAATTATATATGTCCAACATTTCCTACCCCAAAAGTACTGCAAAGTCCTTTAGTCTTCTGTAACAGTCTCTATAGGGGTCTAATTTATGGGACTGGGAGAAAATAAAACATACAGAATACAATGAATACTGGTGAATGCAGTGAATAGGGGTGAAATTCTGGCTGTGGTCGTGATCAGTTGTGGATCCTTCTGCAATCTGTGCCCCTGGTTTCCTCATCTGTAAAATGGGCATAACCATAGCCCTGACCTCACAGCGTGGTCGTGAGGATGAAATGAGCTCGTTTGTGTTAAGTGCTCAGTGCCTGGTGCATAGGGGACTGCTTTGTATGTGTTAGCTTTTACTAGTTGGAGGAACTAGGGAGAAATTTTTAAATTCCTGTAAGTTTCTCCAATATGTTAAGAAATATAGTGAGCTCCCTCTAAAAACGTCTTTATGAAGGTTAATTATGCCAGAGGTCATACGATGGTCTTTCTTCAGTGGTGTTCAATGAGTCTGCTGTGAAAATCAAAGGCCAGACTTACAGAGTTCCTTCTCTGCACGAAAATGTAATTTGCAGTGTGGTAGAATATGAGACATTTGCTTTACAAAGAACTTTCACGTCAGTGTCTCATTAGATTCTTACAAGATGCCTATGAAAGATTTCCTGCAGTTAATTGACCGGCCCAAGGTCATGCAGCCAGAAAGTTATAAAAATTTGTATTGGAGTCCCAGATCTGACTCTAAATGTTGTACTTTTTCATTTCATATATTGGCTAGCATTCTACGCTGTCATACTCATCAGCCATGAACAGGTAGAAAATATGGTGAAATTCAAGGTAACGGTATGGGGTGAATGGGCCCATTTTCATGAGTTCCTTAATGCCACTTGATTGATGTCACTATAGCAGAGTCTATTAAAAGTTCTAAATAATGTATTTACAGGTCTACTGTTTCATGACTCTTAGTAAAGTATGTATGATATTTTTGAATATTATAAAATACTAAATATTATTAAGAAAGTTTAGCCTTTAAATGATATCTTGGTATTTTGGAGTAAGAGGCACATTATAAATGAACTTGGTGTGTGTGTATTTGAACTTGATCTCTAGGATTAACCCAGGATTGCACTTAGCGCCTAGAAGGCCTAAAAGATTTAGACAAATATCATGATGTTCTTTTGCTACTTTATCTCTGTGTCCCATAATGTTTCCTTGGTATTGTCTTGAATCCCAAGCCTACTAAGGTAAACTATTAGTAGAAATAACACAAAAGGGAGGGCCTGAGATTGTTCAGCTAGTGATTGATAAAGCTGTTCGCTTCATGTGGTAAAGAGTATATCCATCTTTGAAAAGAATTTTAAGAGAGAAGATTTGGACACAGGATAAATTCAATGGAAGGTGATTATAATGTTGATGTACAAATCTTTCCTTGTCTCCATCCTTGCCCTAAGCAAACTCATTCATAAAAGATCAAGAACAAATATCGAACATTCAGTGGAATTCTTGATATTTGCTTAAAGGAAAGCAATGGAGGTCTTTGGTTTCAGGACTGTACATGTCACACTCCTGCCATTTATGGAACATAGTTGGAAGAAAAGAACCTGATAGATAAATAGCATGTCTCCTGTGTAGTAAAAGTAGAAGGAAAGGTGAGAAGACACCAAAAGTCATCTAATTTCCTCAGGTCCTGGGCATGTTCTCACAACAGCTTCCAACCACTAGAGCAAGTACCTAGAAGTCAGGGAACTGCTTCTTAAGTTGATAAAGGCCAAGAAGATGCTCAAACCTAGCATTGTTGTAGAGCTAACAGGTGGTGGAATCCATCACCTAATAACTAGAGAACATTTTAAAAGCAGTTTTACACCAGATAATTTGGCCAAATAAAAGTTAGCCGAGGTTCGAAACATTCAAATCCACACAACATTCAAAAAAGTAGACAAGTATCACTTAAGTCTGTGGGTACTCATCAGTCCATTGAAACCAAGCAAGAATTTGGGAAGTAATCTCAACACAAGAAAGTGCCAAAGAATGAAATCTATCTGTGCTCAAAATAATGTTTGATGATTTCTACATCCAAGCTGTCTGTCATCATATATAACGAGCAATGTGAGGAATTCAGCATAATTTTTCATTTCTCAGTGTCAACTTTCTTATTTCCCAACATTTCCTTACTTTACTTTCCAGTTTGTATTTTTTCTATTAGCATTTTTGTGTGTAGAAATATCTTTCCATTTTTTCTAATAATCATGTTCATTTTTTTCTTCACCAAAGAGTATGACTACTCTGAAAGATCCCAGCAGACTATATTTTGGGGTTTCCATTGATTCACTCAAACTATTAACAATTTACCTGTATTTGCATTGACATTCTAAAGACTACCTGAGTAAATTATAAAGGAAGCACTCGAAACCTATTTGTGACCCTGCTTCAAGCTTTCAGGAATCTTAACACTGCCTGCATGTTCAGTACCCTCCTAATGCCTCAGCCCCCTGCAGAACCTGAGCTCTCCATCGCACCTAATCACAGCTCCTTGTCGGTCTCCCCAGACCAGCAGCGTGCTTAGACACACACAATCCACCAGTGCAGCTTGACAAACATGGCAGCCTAACTGAGGATATTAATTCAAACAGAGAAGCAGAAGAAGGCCTAAATTCAAGCATGCCATTTTCTCAGATGCCATTTTTATGGAACCAGCCACATAATTCCTTTTGAGTCCTCCTCATGTTCATTGGATACACCAGCTCCAAATATCACATGTCCATTTTGGGACGCTAAGGATAGTTTTGGTGTCTGTAAAGTGGGAACAATATCTGCTTCATAGGTTCTTATAAGAATCAAAGTAGATAAGGTCAGTCAACCCCTGGCACATAGACTCTCCCCATGTAGTAGGTACTGTTACAAGTAATAGTCTCACCTTTATTAGCAGTTTTTACTTATTCCCTCATCGTTTATTGGGTACTATTGAAATAATTTTCTAGGCCCAATTTGTAGTCACTCCTGCTGGGGTGCCACATCAGCAAGCCAAAACTTAAAGAACTTGGGTGTCCCTGTAAATGCTCGGCTTGACCGGAAATGCAGGATATCCACTCAACCAATCCCCAAACCCCAAACGCCAACTCCAGGCCTTCTCACTCCAAACAAGGTTGACTACGTGGCCCCAGCCTATCAGATATTTTCTATCCTTCTCTTCCGTGTTCTTTATTCTTCATCCTATAATAGCTTCCTGCTTTCTGCTCCATTTTGCAGTTTCCAGAAAGGAGACTGGCCACTTCAAGAATGAAGTTTGTTTGTGTTACCTAAATTGTTTTCTTTAATCCTACTTTAACAGTACTTAACTGATGTTTCTTTAAATTCATTGAAATGAAATTCTTTGGTCATTAAACATCAGGTCCTGCCCTAAGGAATGTATTCTGCGTATAGATTCAGTTGTGCTTTATACAATTAAATGGCTTGCTTCTCAAAAGCAAAGGGCAGACAATTAAAATTCAAAACTCCTAATGGTCACCAGAAGCTACACAGGTGAGCACTGACGCATTTCTCCTAAGAAGATTAGGAATATTTAATAATACAGAACACTCATTATATATACTGGGAACAACCATTCATTAATGTCTGTTACTCACAAAAACTGTGATAAAAAGATACAATTAAGGTGTATGAGAAACGAGCCTGACAAAGGCTTGCCACAATGATTATACTCTTGGTTGTAGGCACGAACTTCTTAATGCAGGTAGAGCATCAAGATTTTCGCTGAGATGCAGGAATGTGTTAATGGAACTAGCCATGGTGCTTAATTACTGTGGTTATGCACATAGGCAAATGTCTCTGACTTTAAAATAAAATTTATTTAATCAGAAATAATAGCATGGCAAAATAGCATAATGTCAGATCTTCCAGAACTGAATAATCAGTGTAGCAACCATTAGTTTATAAATTCTATCATTAATATTTATAGAGACAGAACAGAAAAGAGGATAAGTTATCTGGTCCTGTGCAAAATAGACATCAAGATAGCTTATCTCAAATCCTTCATTAAGCTAAACTGGGATGCTTTTCTTCAATAGGTAACCAGGAACAATTCTCCTGCTTGAAACATATTCAGTATTTTAAGGAAAACTGACATTAAATGAAAATCACCTCCTGGGACTTTAAATAGATTTTTCTATCATTAAAATACACTTTCACTTCTGTTTTCTTTTCACCAAATCTCATTCTATACTGACAACAGAAAGAAGGCTTTATTTCAGAGCTTCTCAAACTTTAACAAGCCTTCGAATCAATCACCCAGAGGAAATTCATTGCCAAGCCTCACTGGCGCAGTTTCTGATTGAGTAGGTCTGGGAATTTGCGTTTCTAACATGTTCACAAGTGATGCTGATGCTGCTGGCCAGAGGACCACACTTTGAGAACCACTGCTCTGTGTAATCAAGCCATGTATAAGTACCAAGCACCCACTACATTCAAGACCCCCTTTGCTTGGTTGTGTGTGTGGTGTGGTAAAGAGAAGAGTGAAAAAGAATGCATACGCACATACCTAATATCTGCATAACAATCATGTTATTGCATCCTTACAATAACTCAGTGACCCAGGAAGGCTTTTCCCCAGTTCACATATGAGAAAACCAAGGTCCAGAGAGGTGGAGAGAATTGTCTAACAAAGCACAAATGATAAGGAGCAGAGCCAAGATTCCCACCCAGGTGCCCCTGGCTCTAAGTCCTGGGTGCCCCTCCACCAGATGTATCTCAGCAGCTCTGACTGTCCTCTGGCCGCCAAGAGGTCAGAACACAAGACACCGTCCGCGAGCCCTTCTGCCCACCATCAGGCAAGATAACGTGAAGGCTGAGTCCTTGGAGTTAACTGGGACAAAACAGTGATATCTGAGGTTGAAGGCAATGCATGGTCTATTTCATGCATGAGAGTTATTCTCAAATCCATGCTGTAGTTTATCTACAGATATTTCTCTCCAACCAAATATGAAACTGAACCTCATATTTTAACATTTGCATGCTCAAATACTTCCGTTTTATCAGACAGTGCTCAAATTTGCAAGCCTACACATAACTCCCTTTGTCCATCTGTGTAGACTTTCTCCCCTAGTTTTGACAGGAAAAAAAAAAAAAAACCCTAACCAGTTAAAGAGGATGACAGCGTCTGCACATACAGATTCCATCATGTTCTGCTGACCTTCCTCAGTGACCACCAGGCAAGAAGAGGAAGCCCATTATCAGAGAAGGCAGAGGGATCGGCAGGAAGCAAGGGGGCTTTTAGCAAAACATCCTGATCCTTATTTTTGTCAGGAGGTGAGTATAGGATTTAGGAAAGAGCATCACACAAGTTCCCCGTCTGCCTCAGATATTATACTTTCAACATTGAGATTTTCTACAAACGGCCAGAATAGATGATACACAGAAGAGAAACTATGGGCAATAAACACGAAAAGATGTTCAACCTGACAGGGAGCCAGGGAAATACAAATGAAAATAATGAGATTTTTAGAATCCAGTGCCTGCCACGCTGATGACATTCTCAGCTGACATGGAATAAGGGCTTGAATTGGAGTCAGCACTGGGTCTCAAGTCCAGATCATTTTTCCTTTCCATCTCCAGAAGCTTTCCCGGGCTTCAAGGAATGTCCCACCTCAGTGACTCCAGACCACCTTGCTTGACTCCTAGCCCGTCACTGCCTAAACCATCTGTTTTTCAAATCTGTCTCCACGACTTGGCTGTACTCTCCTTGCAAGTGGGGCCTTTGTGTCTCTGCCCCAACGGTGCCTGGAACCTGCGTCCGTCCAATAAGACTGATGAGTGAATTAATGAAACTGAAATAACCTTGCCCTTGGACAGCTCACACGAGTGTAAGATAGCCATCTTCCACAACATGCCCTGAGGACATGACCCCCAATTCTTTTGTCTTGCAATGTTAATAGTACTATGCTCAACGTGGGGGGGGGGGGTGAATATTTTTTGGCAGAGTAAGAAGTTTCAAGCATATGTAGAATCCTGTTGAGATAGCTCTCATTTCCATTTGGCAAAAATTATAGCTGAGCGCCTTTGTAAAACTGGTTTGCTGAACAATTTGATGCTATATCCAAGAACACCAGCAGATCATCTCTCCTGGTTTAGAAAATAACTTCTAATTAACAGGTATAAAATTTCAGTTAAGCAAGACAAATAAATTCTAGAGATCTGCTGTGCAACATTGTGCCTATAGATAACAGTACTGTACTGTACAATTAAAAAATCTATTAAGATGGTAGATCTCATGTTGAGTGCTCCTATCACAATAAAATGAAATTTTTAAAAAATTGTTTCTTAGCACCTTGAAATTTTTTTAGGCGTTTAAGATGAGCGGATGGCAGAATGAAGACTAGGAGCTCATTCGGAGGTAAGAGTCCCTGAATTCTTATTTACCTTAGGGTGGCAACTGTGGCGATGAAGAGACAAGGTCAGATTAGAGCGACCTAGAGGAGATAGAGTAAGGGAAACGTAGGATTCAAAGTTTCAGGCCTGAACGAGTGGGTGCTTGTGAGGGCCCTTAGCGAAGACAGGGAAAGTGGGAGGAGGCACAGGTGTGCACCGGGGAACTAAAGACATTTCAGTTTGAGACATCGTGGACCTGAGGTGTTTGTGAGCCGGGCCAAGTGGAGAGTGCCATCGGGTATACAGATCCAAAGTTCAGGGGGACCCCCATGGTCAGGATCCGCGCTGAGTGGAGAGTGAAGAGAAAACCCTCACTTACCTGCAATTATGTGCTCTCCTCTTTATAAATTATTCTATCCACACATTAGAGCGGGTCCTGCCACAAGACTACATTCTGTAGTTTGTTTGTTTGTTTTTATTGTGGTAAAATATACATGACAAATTTACCATTTTAACCGTTTTTAAGTGTACAGTTCAGTGGCATTAAGTACATTCACCTTGTTGTGCAACCATCCCCACTGTCCATCTTCAGTAGATTTTTTTTAATTGAGATTTTTAAAAAATTGCCTCTCTTCACCAAAGGAACTATTTCGGAATTAATTTCACTAATTCGGGCTTTATAAATTATTACAGGTGTTTGAAGTTATTATAACTTGGGTTATCACTGGGTCTGAACTCACTGAATTATCACATCAAATATACAATTTTTCTAATTCATTTTCTAACAAGGATTTTGATGATTAAACAACTGTGAATATCTGTGATGCTTAAGCTACCTTCAGCTGAATCAGGAAGGGGCAAGAAAGCTGTTCTTTCCAAGAGGGAGCCCGGGCCTTGCCATCGGGTGCAGGGCAGGCAAGGGGCAGCTGCCAATGGGGCCGCACAGGCGCCTTCCTGTGCGGGGAGGAACTCTTCCTTGTCCGCCTTCCTGTTGTCGCTTCCTGTGCCACTGAGCCCACTGCTGAACTCATAAATTTAAAAAGCAACAACAAAGTTTAATCTTGAAATCCACTCTATTTTTTTCATTATCTAGTTGGAGAGATCCACTATTTATTGAAATTTTTTTTACAAAAGGAATTAAAGCTTCTGGGAAAGGGAAAGAGAATTAAAGCTTTTGCCCTAGGAAAGCAAAAATGCAAAAATATATCTTCTAAAATGTTCTTTCAGTTCTCTTATCCCCTAGAAAACAGAGAGGTTACCCACTCATCCATGAAACGTCCATTGATCCACAGTTAAATGATAAATCACTGCATAAACCAGAACTCTGAAGTTGCCAGAATTCTAGGCCGAAATCTCAGCTGCTTAAAAATCTCCCACTAGGGTCAGGAATCATTGTCAGGCAATCTGGTTCCTTTGGGCCAGATTTTTGCTTTCTTGGCCTCTTTGGATCTTTGGAATTAGGAACCATGTGACCTAATACTGGTCCATGAAACTCTGCTGAGTCTTTGGGAAAACTTTTTGCCTTCCTGATAAAAGGGATAGATAGCAGAGAACTCAATGTTACTCCACCTTCCTCTTTTTTTCTGTCTTGAATGTAGATGTGATGCTTTATGCAATGGCAACCATCTTGTAACCATGAGGCAACAAACATAAGAACAGAAAGCCAACAAGAATGGGGAAGCAGAAAGCTGGACAGAGCTTTCTTTGAACTTTTCTTGTCAAATAATAAATGTCATTATGGTTTAATCTCCCTTTGAAAAAAAAATATCAGCTATTAAAATGGTAATGAAAGGAAGAAAATAATTTCAACACTATGTAAGTATGCAAGATTGTCAACAGTAGTCACACTTGTTATTTGAATCCACCCGAAAAAATAAAAGATCATTTTATAAATCAATTTATTTCTGTGCTTGGGAGAATTGGACTCCTAAAACATCAAAGACTGGAAGAGACACCAGCACAAACTTTTGACTTCTCCATATGCCTTCCCTGAACAGCTCAACTAGAACTGTTCACTCTCCTCTACAGGTCCGTCCCATCCCCCACAATCTCATAAATCGTACTAATCAGACACTAGGATTCATTGCATGCTGGTTGTGTGCTGGCCTGTAATGCTGTAAATGCTTCATGATATTTTCTCACTTAATTTATTCTTTACAATAAATAACTCTATGAAGTAGTCATTGTCATCCTAGATTTTACAAGTTAAAAAAAAAAATAACACATTAGACTCCCCGAGGTGACGTATATCCAATGGCACCCTCGCAGCTAGTAGTAACAGGGCTAGAATTTGAAACCAGATCTATTTTTGAAGCCTGTCTCACAGGGTTTGTCAGAATGGACTTCCCAGTGTCTTTTAATGGCATTACCAGCCACCATTCCCTCGGAGCTGGAGCGGACTTCTCTCTGTCGGAGCCGGTGTTACCTCCCACGCGCTCTGCCTCCAGCGTGTCTCAGATGATCCCCTCTCTTCCAGTGCCATTGCCACCATTCTAATTCGGCTCCTCACTCCCACCGGGCAGGTGGATCACAGGAGAATCCAAACTGGTCGGTCTGCCCTCAGTCTGCCTTTTCTATCGCTGCTGCTAGGACTTGCCAGAGACACAAAGCCAAATCTTTCTAATACTCAGCTCTGAGCCTGCAACCTCCTTATTAAAGAATGTTCACAGCTTCTCCACTGCCCTAAAAGTTAGAAAACGCAGAGAAACGGGCCCCTGTGCATTAATGGCCCCAGGCCAGACCCTTTCCAATACAAGGTTCTCTGTGTCTGATGAAGAATGGTCGGAGGCCATCCATCCTTCGCAGTGGGAGCCAGTCCCCTGCTGAGTCTTGGCCTTCCAACTGGGCAGCACTGGGCCATGAGAACTCAGCCAGGGAAGGGGCAGAGAGGCCCTCAGAAAACTCACTGTAAACTCAAGTACTGAGTTTGTACAATCACAGGCAAGCCAGGTGGCCTGGAGAGATTTTGCCAGGCGTGCACCCTCCGTCACTGGTGTGCAAGAGGATTCCCGGGGTCCCCAAGTTCCAGGAGCTGCTCAGCCCTAAAGAGACCCACCCCTGCAGCCCCAGCCAACCAGATTTTGCAGGCTCACCTCCACACAGCCTCAAGCTGCTATGCTTAATACAGTGCTTCCAATGAAGGTCTCAATTCTACAAATTATCATTTTATGTGCATAAAGTGGAATAAAATGCTTCTTTCATCATCCAAACTACAGAAAATAAATCCCAGCGGAACTCTCCTGGTGGGGACTTGCTGATGTGGGGCTCCCTGTTCTGCACATGAGCAATCCTTTCCAGCCTGATATTTTTATGTCCACCAAAAGTGGGCACGGGTTAAAAAGATTGAGACCACTTAAGAGTCCTTCCCAGACTCTGGTTCTCCTTCCCACTCAACGTGGTGCCTCGTTTGCAGCCAGCCTCCTGCTCCCAACCTTCCCTTCCCATGCTCTACTCCCCTCCCCATCTGAAAGAGCAGCTGCAGAAGCATCTAGAAGCCGGGCCTCTCCACTCGCCACTCTTCCCTCCTCCTGACCGCCACCGCCACCCACCGCCCCACCCCACACGCACACGCACAAACTCTCAGCTCTGTCCCGCCAGGCTGAAAAGAATGTGTCCCTCCCAGACAAGAACTTTAGGGAGTAGGTAGCCGGTGGGGGGCAGGGACAGGCACAGGTGCTGTAAGAGAATACACTAGTAGGCTCTTGGGCGTCCATCAACCTTCTATGTTGACCTCTGCCCCTCATCACACAGACCCAGAGAACAGTCTGAATCATGTAGACTCGGCGGCAGTCCCAAAGAAAGTACAAGCTAGTATCTGAAAGCGGACGTCACAGGTGGGTTCCCCAGGAAGTGGACTGCGATGGGAGCAGTGAGCTGATGTCTCTTAGGAGGTGCTCTCCGGTCAGCACCTGTGGAAGCAGGGAAAGGGGCAGGAGAGGCTGAGCTGTGATGCAGCTCAAGGAGGACTCAGCTGACGTTGTGGGGAGCCTGAAGCCTGGGCCAGACTTCAGAGTTGTCCCAGATTGGGGAAGAGAGCCAGGCCGGTCACTGGCCCTGGTCAGTCACTGGGCTTGGACTTCCCCTGGAAGGAAGGGGACCTCGAGTGGCGTAGTTCCCTTCAGCCAAAGCAGTCCCCAGAGGGCTGGAGCCTGAGGGCATCTTCCTCAGCACGCCCAACAGCTGGGGGTAAGTCCCTCATTCCTAAAAAGGGTATCGGATAGCACCTCACAGCATCCACTACCCTGGACTTCCCTCTCTTCAGCAAAGTCCACACGGAGGTCAGCTTCCTCCAGGAAGCCCTCCTCACCGGGGCCTCTCACAGGCACTGCTCCTCCTCTGACCCAGCCAGCACCACAGCTCAGTGGCAGCTTTGGCTTCAAAGTCCAGCTTCCTATGTTAAAGAGGCCAGGTGGTCATCCCCTTGAAGGCAGCAACTCACGCGTTTACACTCCCTTCCCTGCGTTGGGCCTCTGTCCCCATCGAGCAGTGCATTTCAACCACAGGAACATGGGCTCTGGGCTCAAATCCAGACCGGAATTCTTACTTGCTAAGACAGCTTAAAGTTATTTAAATTCTTTCAGCTTCAAAGAACTTGACTCAAAAACGGATATATCATGGGGCCAGCCCGGTGGCACAGTGGTTAAGTGCACACGTTCTGCTTCGGCGGCCCAGGGTTCACCGGTTCGGATCCCGGGTGCAGACATGGCACCGCTTAGCAAGCCATGCTGTGGTAGGCGTCCCAAATATAAAGTAGAGGAAGATGGGCATGGATGTTAGCTCAGGGCCTGTCTTCCTCAGCAAAAAGAGGAGGATTGGCAGCAGATGTTAGCTCAGGGCTAATCTTCCTCAAAAAATAAAAAATGGCTATCTCATCCCCATGCCTCTCTCTGGGTTGTTATGCAGACAGCAGACCTACACCAAGAAGCCACAATGAACCAAATACCCTTGATGTATATTATTCCTAGTCCTTCCATCATTTCTCCTTTTATATCAGCAGTCCCACTCCAGCAGGGCAAACTACAGGATGCCTCCCGGGCCACACAGCAGTGAGGGATGTAACTGCCTTTAAACCAAAGTGTGCCTGACGCCAAAGGCTAGGTCCTTCCTGTTGCTTCTGCAGCTGCAGACCCCTACAGGTGTGGCCAACATTCTGCTTTGTTCATCCAGCACCATGGCCCTCAAATTTCTTAACATAGCATTTAAGATCCTCTGTGATTTGACTCCAAACCGCTTTCCAACCTCATCTCCCATGACATGCCTGCAGCGTCACTGGTCTATTTCCCGAGCCCAGGCTTCAGCATCCTGCCTGCCTTCCTCTCATCCTCCCCACTGAGGCCCTTGCCCCTCCCATAACCCAGCTGAAACTGTGCTCCCTCTGCAAAGCTGCTCTTGTCTGCTGTTTAGAATTAATGGCTCCTTCCATGTGCAAAAGCACTTTATTCCTACTTCATATAAGCTCTGATGCCATCCTCCTTTGTACCACATCTAGTTATTTGTAAGTCTCTTTTCTTTAATAGATTATAAACTCCTTGAAAAGGGACAATCTCAGTCATCATTGTACTCTTCATAGCATGCAGCATAAGGGGTTTTTTTTTTACAGTAATAAGTGCTCCAAATGCATCGATTGAATTGAATTTCTTCAAAAACCATAGTTCTTTAGTTCCAGAAAACCTTTTTAAAGCTCTGGTTTCATCTCCTTAAGAATTTTCATGATTGATTTTTTTTGGGTTAAAGTTCTTTCTTACCTTGTCTATGGAAAGAGTCACCTGGGCCGAATGTCCCACTTGGCTGTTGTGTCCAGTGGCTGTGGTTCTTGCTTTGCCTCTTCATGACTTTGTCTCCCAGCCCCAACCCCAGCCCTGCAAGCAGACAAGTCAGGCTGTTGGGGGTTCTGGCACACAAGCAAACCAGCAAACAGTTGAAGGTGGGGCTTCGGTGAGCAAGCCAGCAAATCAGTATCACCTGCCTGAGGTCCGGGCAGGGGGTGTTCCCTCCGTTGTCATCAGGATCACCAGGTGAAAGTCATGTGGGCAGCCATTCTTCAGCTTCAGCCTCCTGGGCACTGTGAATGTCAGCGTTTGCCCTGGGCCGCAGGACAGGCAAGCTCTCTCCCCTTCAGCTGGTCCCTCAGCCCTCCCCAGATACCAAGGAGAAGGAAACCTTGAGTCTGCTCTCTCTAGAGATCCTAGGAAAGTGGTGGCCCAAACACCTGCTCCATGAGCTCACTTGAGAACGAGCTGGGAAGGATGGTCAAGGATGCAGCCCGGCTGCCGCCTTCTCAGGACAAGGCCACTCCAATGGACCAACTTGAACTACCTTTTCTCCCGGAAGGACACTATGCTAGGTGCTCTGGGGAACACAAAATAATTCCACTCCCCTGTCCTCAAACAGCTCACACTCTAGTTAAGGAGACAGACACTGACTCTCCAGCTCCCTGGGGTTTCCTAGGCCTGAGGATGAGGGGCATAGGCCCATTATGTTGCTGTTGAAAAGCCGGGTCACAGCAAAGCAAAAGCAGCAGCAAAAAGCTGGCTCGTGCCCACCCTGGCAGCCCCACTGGCCGAACTCTCAGATGACATATGCAGTCGGACTGTCTTTAGCCATCAGCGTTTACAGCTCAGATCAAGGTGTTTCTGATTTCCGAAGAACAGACTGCGTGCTGGGAGCCACAGCTGCACTGAGGGAAAGCTGGGCTCCGTGGAGGCTTGTTTTCAGGGCAGCACTGGCAGACAAAAGGAAGCATGCCAATTATCCACATTTCCTGTTCTGACAACAGCTTTTCCTCCTTGTGAAGCAGCTGCTAGTTCTATGCAATGCTCTTACCAAGGGAACCAGCAGGAAAACAAATTCCTCTGAATCCACTGGCATCTGGTGAGTTCTCCAGCACCGAGAGGAACCACAACACGAGAAGGCAGTGGGGAACAAGCAGCGCTGGAAAGAAAGTCCTGGGTTCCTTCTTCCCCAGCCTGCAACAGGCTAGATCAACACAAATTTGCAAGAGTGTTGAAAAAGGAAAGGGAAAAGAGAAGAAGGAGGGAGGGAGGGGGGAAGGAAAGGAATGGGAGCCTGATCCAGTGATGTGACATGTCAGTAGTATAAGAAACTCCATATTTAAGGGTTAAAATGGAAGATATTGGATTGGACTTTGAAGGAAAAGTAAAACCTTCTTTGGAGCCTTTGGAAAGCTTTGAACCTGGCGCAAGTTTACTTAAAATGTGGTAAATGTTTACAAACTACATTTATATCCCTAAATGAATTCATCATTTCAGTGAACTGTATCCCTGTCCCCCAGTTCCCCAAAGCTGGGGTATCCCCTCCTTTTCATTGGCCAAATCGAATCTATCACCAACCTCATCAATTCAACATTCCGAAATCTTCTCTGAATCTACCTTCCGCTTCATTTCCATTGCCTCTGATTTAGTTGAGCCTCTCCTAACTTCTCATCTGTTTTATAGCAAAGCTCTCCAGGAACGAGGTCTGCTCACCTCTGTTTTTGCTACCAGAATTGTAGTACAGATCCCAATACCGTAGTTCGCATGATAACAACCTCATGTTCACATCTACAAGTGCCCCCTACTTCTTCATGGTTTCCAGGACTTTCTTGACACATCCTTTCACCCTACTTATCATCCCTCTCCCCACTTGTCCACCCAACAAACCCTATCTCATTCTTCAATGCTCAAGTCAATCATTATTTCTCTGGAGAAATATTGCCCTGACCTCCTCAGGACAAATTCAGTGCCCCTCCTATTGCCATAGCATCCAGTAATTGTTCCCCTTTGCACTCTAGGCTTGAGCCTGGCACAAAGCAGTTGCTCAATAAATACTTGTTGAGTGAATGAATGAACAAATCTCTACTGAAGGAAAATGAGCTAAAACTAAGGGAGGATGTATATGGCAGAGATGTAATGAAAAGCTTCTAGTTTTATAAAAACGGTTTTAAGAATGTTTCACCCCAACCTTACATTACATATAAAAATTAACTCAAAATGAATCGTAGACCCAAATGTAAGAGCTAAGACTATAAAATTTTCAAAGAAAACATGGGAATAAACTTTACTAATCTTGGATTAGGCAATGGTTTCTTAAATAAGACACTAAAAACACAAGCAACAAGAGAAAAACTAAATAACTTGGACTTCATTAAAATTAAAAACCTTTATGCTTCAAGGACACCATAAAGAAGGTAGAAAAAAAAAAACCTATGTAATGAAAGAGAATATTTGCAAATCAGACATCTTCTAAGTAACTTCTGTCCAGAATATATAAAGAACTCTTACAACTCAATAACAAAAAAAGACAAATAACCCAATTTTAAAAATGATCAACAGATTTGAATACACACTTCTCCAAAGAAGATATACAAATGATCTGTAAGCAGTTGAAATGATGCTTAACGTCATTAGTCATTAGAAAAATGCACACTTCGCTTCACACCTTCACCTACTAGGACAGCTATAATTTAAAACATTTTTTTTTAAAAAATGGAAAATCACAAGTGTTGGTGAGGATGTGGAGAAATTAGAACCTTCGTGCATTCCTAATGGGAATGTAAAATGGTGCAGCCACTGTGGAAAAGAATTTGGCAATTCCTCAGAAAGTTAAATGTAGTACCACCTTATGACCTAGGAATGCCCCTCCTAGGTATAGATCCAAAAGAATTGAAAGCAGGAACTCAAACAGTCCACTGATGTTCATAGCAGCATTATTCACAATAGCCAAAAGGTGGAAACGATCTAAATGTCTATGAAGAGACTCATGGATAAACAAAATGTGGTGGAGATACGCAATGGAATACTACTCAGCCATTGAAAGGAATGGAATTTTGATACACTCACGTGCTGCATAATGACATTTAGTCAACAATGAACTGCACGTACGACCGTGGTCCCGTGAGATTATAATGGAGCTGAAAAATTCCTATCTGCCTCATCGAAGGCAAAGAGACTATTAAAAATTTGAGAAGGGCCAATATCAGACATGGAGAAACTCCTAATGACCTGAAGACCAGACACAGAACCTATCCCTCTCAGCACCATGACAATCACAGCCAAAGCAACAAGTTCATTCGCGATGTTGAAAGAAAAGGCTGGACTCGACTACCATGTTGAGTTTACTGCCAGCTCTAGGTGATTTAAATGATTCAAGAATCATTGTTCATTGCATAATGTAAAAGTGGGGGTGAGTCTGAGCGCTGATGTGAAGGCAGCTGAAGAATTTTTGGAAACTCTAGATAAGCTGATTGTGGAGGAAAATTACTTGCCAGAGCAAATATTCAATATGGATGAAAGCTTCCTATTCTGGAAATGGATGCCTGAAAGGACTTTCATTCATAAGGAGGCCAAGTCAATGACAGATTTCAAGGCTTTTAAGGACAGGACAACAGTCTTGCTCGGGGGCAATGTTGCAGCCCACAAATTGAAACCCTTTGTGATCTGGCGCAGTGAGATCCCCAGGGCCAGTAAGCACACACTGCCAGTGTACTCCAGGAGCAACAGGAAGTCATGGATGACCCAGCTCCTCTTCTAAGATGCCCTCCTGAATTGCTATGCCAGCGAAATGGAGACATATTGTTTGGAGTATAGCATACCTTTCAAGATTTTGCTTATTATTGATAATGCTCCCGGACAACCTCCTTTTATTGGTGATCTTCCTCCCAATATCAAAGTAGTATTCCTCCCTCCAAACACCACCTCTTTGATCCAACCAATGGATCAAGGAATTATAGCAGCTTCTAAGGCCTACCACCTGAGGAGGACCTTTTTCCATGCTATCGCTGCAACTGAGGAAGACACTGAGAAGACAGTGCTGCAATTCTGGAAGGATTACAACATCTACAACTGCATCAAGAACCTTGCTTGGACTTGGGGTGATGTCGCCAGGGAGCATATGAATGGCATCTGGAAGAAGATACTCAAGATGTTTGTCCATGACTTCAAAGGGTTTGCCAAGGATGAGGAGGTTGAAAAGTCAACAAGGCTGTGGCTGAGACGGCAAACGACTTTAACCTGGGTGTGGATGAAGATGACATTGAGGAGCTCCTATAGGTGGTTCCTGAGGAGTTGACTAATGAGAAGTTGTCAGAACTGGAACAGGAACACAAAGCTAAAGAAGAGGCAAGAGAAAAGGAAACTACAAGAGAAAAAAAGAAGAACCCCCAAGGAAATTCACAGTGAAGGGTTTGGCAGAAGCTTTTGCAGATCTTAACAAGCTCCTTAAACAGTTTGAAAACGTGGACTCCAACACTGAAAGGTTTTCACTAATAGAGAGGAACGTTCATGGTGCATTGTCTGCTTACAAGCAAATCTATGATGAAAAAAGGAAACAAACCAAGCAAAGCACCATGGCCATATTTCTGAAAAGAGTGACACCTCCTGAAGAGGAGCCTCGGGCAGGTCCTTCGGGAGGTGTTCCAGAAGAAGGCATTGTTATCGTAGGAGATGACGGCTCCATGCATGTTATTGTCCCTGAAAACCTTCCAGTGGGACAAGATGTGGAGTGGAAGACAGTGAAATCGATAATTCTGACCCTCTGTAGGCCTAGGCTAATGTGTGTGTTTGTGTTTTAATTTTTAACAATGAAGTTCAAAAACTAAAAAAAATAAAAATTTTTTAAAATAGAAAAAGTTTATAGAATAACAGTATAAAGAAAACATTTTTGTACAGCTGTACAATGTATTTATGTTCAAGTTAAGTTTTATTACAAAAAAGTCAAAAAGTTAAAAAAATTTTTAAAGTTTATAAAGTAAAAAGTTACAGTAAGCGAAGTTTAATTTATTATTGAAGAAAGAAAAATATATTTATGAATTTAGTGTAGCCTAAGTGTACCGTGTTTGTAGAGTCTACTGGAGTGAACAGTAACGTCCTGGCCTGCACATCCACTCTCCACTCGCTCTCTGACTCACCAGAGCGACGTCCAGTCCGGCAAGCTCCGTTCATGGTAAGTGTCCGATATGGGGGTACCATTTTTTATATTTTATACCATATTTTTACTGTACCTTTTCTATGTGTAGATGCAGAAATACCTGCCGTTGTCTTACAACTGCCTACAGTATTCAGGTTTGTAGCCCAGGAGCAATAGGCTATGCCATCTCGCCCAGGTGTGCAGTAGGCTGTACCAGCCAGGTTTGTGTAAGTACAATCTATGATGTTTGCACAATGACCAAATCGCCTAACAGCACATTTCTCAGAATGTTATCTTCATCGTTAAGCAACATATGACCACATATGCTAAAAAATGCATGAACCTTGAAAATATTATGCTTAATGAAATAAGCTAGACACAGAAGGACAAATAATGTATGACTCCATTTATATGAGGTACTTAGAATAAGCAGATCACAGGGACAGAAAGTAGAACAGAGGTTATGAGGGGCTGGTTGGAGTTGTCATGGGAGAGTTAATGTTCAATGGGTATAGAGTTTTCACTGGGGATGATGAAACAGTTTTGAATCTAGAGAGTGGTGATGGACGCACAACACTATGAATGTATTTAATGCCACTAAATTGTATACTTAAAAGTGATTAAAATGATAAATTTTAAGTTATGTCATATTTTACCAAAAGTAAAATAAAGAATGAAGTACTGACACATACATGGATGACCTTTGAAAACATCATGCCAAGCCAAAGAAGCCAATCATAAAAGGCCACATATGGTATGATTCCATTTATGTGAAATGTCCAGAACTTACAAATAGGCAAATCCACAGAAACAGAAAGTAGATTCGTGATTGCCAAGGACTGTGGGGAGGGAGGGAATGAGGAGTGACTGTTATTGGGTACAGGGTTTCTTTTTGGGCTGAAGGAAATATTCTGAAATTAGATAATAGTGATGGTTGCACAGCTCTGTGAATATATTGAAAAACCCCTTAATGGTACACTTTAAAAGGGTGAATTTTATGGTAGATAAATTAAATATCAATAAAGCTGTTACCTTAAAAAACATTAAAATTGTTTTAATCTATTAGAATGGATTACAAATTGAGAATTAAATTGTTCTTTCTAAATCTTGAAGAGTAACATAAATGCCTATTGATCTAAACTGGCTTAGAGCCAGGAAATAGCTAGAACTGACAACTTCTGTGATCACTTAAAAAGTTGATAAGACAATGGATGCAATTCAAATTGACGTGATACCACTTTCACCGATCAAGTTGGGGGAAGTCATAAAGTTTAATAATACTCAGTGTTATCTGTGTTGTGTTCACAGTGCTTATCTGGAAGGCAATAAGCACTCTTATATACTCTTGGGTAGAATGCGAATTAATGCCAACAGTTTGGAAAGCTATTTGACAATATAAAGTAAAGAGTAAAATCCAGTTACCCCTTTGACCCAGCCACTCCTCATTTGTAAATTTATCCTGGAGATATACACTCTAATAACGAGTAAATACACATGCATAAGGATATTAACTGCAGCGCGGTTTATAATAGCCAAAATATTGGAAATAATTTAAATATCTACTCATAAAGGACACGTTAGGTAAATGTTAGTATTTCCAAACAATAGAATGCAATGTAGGTATTCAAATTAATGAAGTAAGTCTGTATGTATTGCTTTGGAACAATATCCAAGATACATTAAATTTTTAAAGCCAAAGTGTTGAATTTGCGTAAATTGAAGCTGCTGGTTGTCTCCCAATATTCATTCTTTCCTTCATTCTTACTAAATGAACCTGATTTTATTCTGGGCTGCAAAGTACCTGTCAAAAAGGCCTTTTTTCCCAGCCTCTCTTGCTGCTGGGGATGGCCAACGAGACATCAGTGTCAAACGTTGGGCAAGGCTTCTGAGAAAACTGCTTAAATGAGGTTAACTTTTGTCGTTTCTTTTCTTTCTTTTGGCCTGGTACATGGATGTGATGGCTGGAGCTCCAATATCTATTTTGAGAACATAAAGCAATTTTGAGGGTAGAAGCCATGCTAAATGCAATGGAACAGAACGATAACCAGGAAGCTGCCATTTGCCTGCCTTCCTCCTGCCTTCCTTCCTTCCTCTGACTTTTACTATATGACAGAGAACAATAAATCTCTACCTTGTTTAAGCCACATATTTGAGGTTCTGTTACAAGAAGCAGAATCTTATCCTAACGGATACGATCTTATAAACATAGATGAATGTTTGGTATACATGGGACATTGTGGCAAATTATAGACAGCGACTTGAAGGTCTGTGGTGAAGGGAAACCAATTTCTTGGATACTCTTTTGTATTGTTTGAATGTTTACCATGTCTGTATCCACACATCTTAAGGGCTGCCTCAGACTCTGTAGCTTTATATCTCTCTCATAGACCTCTGCTGCTTGCTCTGCCCACCTGCCGACAGAGTGACACCTGACTCCGCCAGGTAAGGTAAATGGCCAGCATCTCTGGCTCCTCCCACCACTTTAGATAGAATCTGACTTCTCCAGCAGCTGCCAAGGGGTCAGGTGATGCAACCTGGGAGTGCAGGGGCAATAACACACTGTGGGGTGAATTCAACTTATGGGAGGACAGGAGATGGGAGAGTGCCAACAAATAAATTTCTTCCTCATTTATCCCCCAGTGGACTGCTCCAGGTCATGATGTTTCTCGTCTAGATCTACCCTATGGGGCTGAGAAACTGGCTAGATCCATTTGTGAAGCAGTGGCCACCTTCTACGTCTACGGGAAATAACAGGCCACTTCATATTTGCTTCCCACCCTCCCCACCTCCACACCTATTCCCTCACGCGGGCCGCCTTGTCTCTGACCTCCCAATTAACCAGTAGCACTTTTTTCTTCAAGCTCTGCTTCCTAGGCTAAAGCAATGTGCATATATTTCCTTTTCAATTTAAAAAATGAGAGAGAGAGAACTAGTTAATTTTTTTAGAAACCCAACAAGCAAAACAAACAAGGACATTGGACCTCAACCAATGGGTTTGGAGCTATTCTATTCCATAAACCCTTTTATTTCTGTAGTCAACCAAAAAATTAAATGAAAGTCATTTTTTTCTAACACAGCCCAACATCCTTATTTTTCTTAGTGTATGTTATTAGACCTTCTACAGTCTAGCAAGCAGTAAAAATAGAAAGTTTAAAACCACAATACATAAAAGGATCTGAATTTTTACTGAATGATTGAAACCAAAAGGGACAGATCCCAAAGCCAAGGACATATGAGAGCACCTGCCTAGGCTGTCCTCATCTGACTTTGTCTGAAACTTAGAGACGGTCAAAATCCTATCATCCTGGAACCCGATATCACAGACTGCAGGATCAACGTGAGGCTCCGAGGCCGTGCAGTGGTTTCTGTGTTGACACGGATTCCAGATTTCGCTGGCAGCTGGTATAAAAACTGCAGGCCTCGGGAGCCGTGTCTGTGGAGCTAAATGACCTAAGTGAGAATCCTCATGATTGCATTTCTCAGAAGTTGGAGTAATGGCCACATTCCTCAGGCACTTTCTTGCTGTAACACAGCTTCAAAGTCATCAGCTTCTGCTTCTGCAACAGGGCGCCAATACTGGGAGACGGAGAGATTACCAGCAGGACACACGCAGCATTTACAGTACCAGGGTATGGAAGTCTGACCTCCAGCTCCAGGATGCCAGCCTCTGACTGTTCAGCAAATTGAGGTGCCCTTTCTTCATCCAGTCAGCCGAGATCAGGTTGGACATGTTATATCCAGGAATGGACAGAGAGAAAAGTATCTGCATAAACACATGTTGTGCCCATGCACACCAATGTCACCCTCCCCGTGTTCTCTCTGTCCCTTAGAGTCCATCTGTGCAAACTGAGGAGATGGCAGCACACTGCGAACATTCTCACAGCTGTGCCAGGGACCAGTTGTTGTGTCTAGGTACCAACAAGGCATTTTCAGTATTCCAAGCACGCCTCCAACAGGAACGCTGCAGGCAGGTCCCAGGTCTGCACCGCCTCAGAGAAACCAGGTGTCCACTCCGGATGAGAGGTCAAAAGTGAGGCTTTAAAAACAAATCGAGAACTTGTACACCCACGTTCTCAGTAGCATTATTCACAAGAGCCAAGAGGTGGAAGCAACCCAAGTGTCCGTTAACGCACGAATGAATAAACAAAATGTGATATGTACATACCATAGAATGTTATTCTGCTTTCAAAAGGAATGACAGTCTGATATGTACTACCACATAGATGAACCTTGAAAACATTGCACTAAGCGACACAAAAGAACAAATATTGTATGATTCCACTCATATGGGTACCTAGAATAGGCAAATTCATAGAGAAAGAAAGCAGAATAGAGTCTACCACAGGCTGGAAGGATGGGGGAAATGGGGAGTCATTGTTTAATGGGTACAGTGTTTCTGTCTGGGATGATGAAAAAGTTCTGGAAACGGGTAGTGGTGATGGTTTCACAACAATGTGGACATACACCATGCCACTGAAATGCACACTCAAAAATAGTTAAAATGGTAAATTTTATATTAGGTATATATAACACAATTAAAATTTTTTTAGGGGCCAGCCCGGTGGCACAGCAGTTAAGTGTGCACGTTCCACTTCGGCGGCCCAGGGTTCACCAGTTTGGATCCCGGGTGCAGACATGGCACCACTTGGCATGCTATGCTGTGGCAGGTGTCCCACATATAAAGTGGAGGAAGATGGGCACGAATGCTAGCTGAGAGCCAGTCTTCCTCAGCAAAAAGAGGAGGATTGGTAGCAGTTAGCTCAGGGCTAATCTTCCTCAAATAGAAAAGTAAAAATTTTTTAAATCAAGATAAACCTGTCATTCCGTGAATAGGAGTATCTCAGTTAAAAATAAACCATACCTTTAACACACATTCATTAAACATCTATTATGTGCTAAATTTTGAAGCAGCTGTTTTGTGGGATGCAAACCCTCAGGAATGGTCAATGCCCATAAGCAGCTGAGTAAACAAGAAATCAGGATGGGAAAAATCAAATAATAATACGTGTACGTGTATAATAAAGTTTAAAATAATTAATATTTGTATTATGTTTACTCAAGACTCTCTTATTTCACTTAATGCAAACACTGCATGGCACCTGAACCAAGCTACATGCTCAATAAAATGTTAAGTTGTACCAGTATGTGTGTTATTAATATTATTTTATTTATAACATTATTATTATTTTACAGATGAGGAAACAGGTTAATAACTTGCCCAATGATTATTATGTGGCAATGCCAAAATCATCTTTCACTATCAATGTCTGAGCTTATTCCTCTAAATTACCACTCCCTCATCCATCGGGTCCCCTCATGTATGGAGGTGTCCATCCTCACCAGGGCCCAAAAGACCCTCTCTCGCTGGATTAGTCAGGATACTGCTATAACGAAAGCCGAAATATCAGAGGCTTAAACAAAACAGGACACACTTCTCCCTTATGTAACAAGCAATGTGCAAGCAGTTCATCACAAAGAACGATGTCCCTATGGCGTTGGGAACACAGGCTCTTTGGATCTTGTTGTTCTGCCATTCTCAGCATGCAGGGTCCATTTTGTAGTCTAAGATGACTGTTATAGCTCCAGCCATCATGTCAACATTCCAGCCCCGAGAAAGGGGAGAAGACTGAGTAAAGACCTCATCCCTTTAGGAGCCCAACCTGGAGGAGGCACACATCACTTTTGTGCACATCACAGAGCTTAGTCGCATAGGCACACCTACGTGCAGTGGAGCTTGGCTGTCACGTGCTCAGCTCAAACTGGGGCTCTCTGACTAATGGGAGGAGAGAGGCTGCTATGAGTGGACAGCGGGGAGTTTCTGCTGCACTCATGCCCTTGCGTCTGCACAAAGTCAAGGTCCTTGGCTCCTAATCTCCACTGGGCCAGGCCACTTTGGGGGCTTTCTCGTCCCCACCAGTAATCCATGCCAGCGATCCACTCTGCGTTGTGCTTCTGTCCTGTGCCGTCAGCCACTGACAAACGAAGTCTCTGTTAGGAAGATGTACATGAGGAGCCCGGAGTTCTGCAGGGGAGGAAAGCGATATTACCTTAAATCAGCTCCATCTGCTCCCTGTGTAACATTAACCGCTGGAGGTGAGGGCAGTAGGAAACTATGTGACCTGTAGCAACTAGAACGCCCAAGTCAAAGGCAGCCTGGCTGCAGGAGCTTCGAGAAAACAGCATTTGAAAGGTCAGGACTGTGCCCTCTTCATTTTTATGTTTCCAGCAACTAGGATCCAGCAAGTACCGCAAAATAATCACTAACGTTTGTTTAGCGCCTTACGGTTTACAAAATGCTTCTGTAGACACTATCTAATCTTTATCAAAACCCCAGGATATAGTTATCATTATTGTGCCCATTTTAAAGATGGTGAAGCTGCAGGTCAGGGAGCCAAATGGAGAACTGCCCAAGAACACAGTCAGGAAAGGTCAGAGCCGGGACTCAAATAATTTGAGGGTAAAGTTGTCTGTAAAGAATTTTCTACTGTGGCCAACTCTTCTTTCCTTCTAAAACTATTAGTGCTTAGCATAATTTTTTAAATCTAAAACTAATTATAGTTATGTAAACTATTTGCTATTTATTCTTCAATACTACAGAACATAATAACTATTGTGCATGTCACCAGGTATGCGTCAGCTTTGCTACAATACTCAGTCCTGCTCCTACGTGCCCAGTGTTCCTAGGTGGGGCTCTCCTTCCCCTCTGGATGCTGCTGACCCACTGGTTCCAGCGTGGAATAAGGTGTAGAGACAGGCATTTTAAACAGGATGGCACTGGTGGCCAATCCAGGTGGGGTATCCCTCCATTTCTGTCCCCTGGCTACCCACCAAAGCCACTTTGCAGTCCCTGATGGTGACAAGCACAGGGGTGAGGTGAGAAGCAGATGTAATGATGGAGCAAGGGCTTGGGGTCAGCTGTAGAGACCACAAACAGTACTGGACTTGGAGTCAGGTATAATGGGTCTAATCTTGGCTCTTACACTAACTTGCTAAGTGACCTTGTAACTCAACTTCTCTGGCTTCAGCTTCTTCATCTATAAATCAAGGGTGACACCAGCTCCACAGAGATTAAGTAAGAAAATGAAATCTAGAGATACCACAAGGTGCCCAGGATATAGTAGACCCACAGTCAGTGCATCCATAGAATTCTACAGTGGACGGCCGTTTGTTCCAACCCTTTTGTTTCATAAATGAAGAAACTGAGGCTCAGAGAGGTGAAGCATAGTTCCCAAGGTGGTCCAGCTGGGAAGTCCGGAACGAAGAATGGATACCAACTCTTTCCACTCCTTGCCTGGTGCTCTCTGCCCTATACCATGCGGCTCTGGAAGGAGAGGCGGTGGAAATCCAGATGAGAATGCATGTTTCAGGAGCAGATTTAGAGAGCTGCATA
The DNA here is from genome assembly GCF_021613505.1 of Equus quagga. Classification (NCBI taxonomy): domain Eukaryota; kingdom Metazoa; phylum Chordata; class Mammalia; order Perissodactyla; family Equidae; genus Equus; species Equus quagga. Next base: position 71,112,633 of record NC_060282.1, on the reverse strand, counting down.
TCTCAGGGCTGGATATGTGTGGGTGCACAGGCACACACGCACACACACTGGCCTTCTCCTTGAGGGCAGGGACTTGGGCGCCTCAGTCACTGCTGTATTCCCAGTGCATAGAACACTGGACATATCGTAGATCCTAGCCACTCTTTTTGACTGACTGATTGAAACACACACACACACACACACCTCTGCAAGGCAGAGCATGCATTGGAACTCTATTGCCTGGTCCAGTAGATAGAGTCAGTGCTAGAATTCAAACCAGATTAGTTGTGTCTCAGAACCTTCCATTATCTGCTAGAGTGCCCTCCGCCCAGCGCCCGGTACTTTCAACATTCTAAAAGCTTTTAGACTCCAAACAGCTTCTCTATCATCAAAACTTAGCCTTCTCTTATCCCTTTGCTTCTGGACCCTGACCCCCTCGACAATCTATATGGCAACAGGTGGTGTTTGACGAATTAAATTAACCAATGGACAGATTAGAGAGAATTAATAAAAAATGCTCAGCACTCTAAAAAGTGTAAAGCAGGGGAGTGAGATATAGCAAAAGGTCAGGGAGAAGTTAGCCATGCAACTTTCCTAGAGAACAAAAGAACCTGCAATTCACCAGTTCCCCTTGATACCCAGAAAGGAACATTGAGAGAGCATAAGGGAACTTTGATCCAAATGACATCTACTGTGTTTTTCTCTTTCCTTGAGGCTCTTGGCAATTATGAGTTGTTGTAAAGATCCCCACTGCTGAGAAGAAGCACTTGAGGAATGTGTCTATACACCCTGGCCTGTTAACAAGCGGATGAAGGATTCTTAGACAGGATGGAATATGTAATTCAAGGAAGCCAGAAAAGATTCTGTGAGACAAAAGGGAATTGAAAGTTTCCAAAAGCTGATAAATAGAAAAGGAGGTATGTAAGTAAAAGAGATAGTTAGCATCTAAAAGAGGAAATGGGCTTCATTCATGCATTTGTTGAGCCATTTCTTCACCCAACTGTACCTACTGCATATTGACTACCTACAAGCCCTGCGCTTGGCCCCATGGAAACTGTGAGAGCGAACAAAGATGCAGGACCTGCCTACACAGAGCCCACGCTCCAATGGAAGAGACAGATTTCAGCCAAATAATCACACGTGGAAATGCAAACATTATACTTGGGCAAGTTCTATGGAGAGGACGTTCTGATTGTAGCCATGACTGTTGGTGCCCCCAGACCTCTCGGATGCCTGTTACTTGTCTGGTTGGTGAGCCCCTCTGCCAGCTACTGTGGCTGGTCTTTACCAAAAGCCTCAACCTGCCCCCTTCTCAAGAGGACAGCCCACTGACATCCCCTGCAGGAAGTGCTTGGAAGTTAACCACGCCTGGCAGGCCATGGCCAATCGCTGGCTGGGGCGGGAGTACAGGAGCCCCCTATGTTTGCCTTAAGGCAGGACTCACCACACAGTTCAGTTTACCCTCCAGAGCTTCCCCCAAGATCAGGCTGAAGCAAGACCTCCCTGAAACCACATTCCTGTGCGGTTCCTTCTCCGTCCCTGTCTTGCTCCCCCAACTCCCTTACAGTTTTCCTGAGGGCGATCCCTCAATAAATCAGGAGTACACACATCCCTGCCTCAGGCTCTGCTTTTAGAGAACCTAATCTAAGACAATGATATTCTCAAAGTATTTAATTGGGAGATTTGATAAAGTCAAGGCGGGTAGGGAAGGCTTTCCTGAGGAAATGATTGAGTTGAGGCCAAAGGAAGAGTCAAAATTAACAAAGTGGGTTGGAAGAAAGCAGAGAACCTTCCAGGCAAAGAAACAGCATGAGCAAAGGTCCTGTGGCAGCAGAGAGCATGGCTTCTTCGATTGCCTGAAAGAAAATTGGTGCATCTGGAGCCCTCAGAAAGCGGTATGAGATGAGATGAGGAGATGGGCTCAGGAACAGAGGAGCCCAATATATCTAGCTCCAAGAAATAGAAGTTACAGGGAGGCAAGTTGCAGCTCAATAATTTGGCAGCAATAGAGAACTCTAACAGAGGAACGGTTGTCTTGAGAAGCAGTGAGTTCCTGTGAGTGAGGATATATAAGTAGAGAAGACAGTTGGTGTCTACCAGGGAACTTACATATGGCATTGGGTGGGATGTTGGGATCGAAGATCCTTCTCTTTTCCAGTTTTAATGCTCAGTGATAAAATGTTTGGTCTATTTATTAAGGCTTTAGTAGATAAAGCTGTTCTCCCAAAGTCGGAGCTGGACAGCCAGCAGAGCGAGCCCCAGGTACTATGGAGGGGTGAGAGAGGTTGTTTCCAACCTGCCCCACATCCCCTCCCCAGGAGCGCCACAGGGCCCACTGTCTCCCTGAGAAAACTTCCTACTGGGTGTTCCAGTTCACAGGTATCTGTTCTCACCCAACTGTACATGTAGTCTAAGGTCCTGTGGACACAAGGGTTTTGGAATTAAGCTGCCTGGTTTCAAGACCTGGCTCCTATTTTCTGCTTATGTGACTTCACATTGTCTTTATTTTCCTCATCTGTAAAATGGTAATAATAATGGTACCCACTCTTTTGGGTTTTATTAATGATAAATGAAATGATAAACAAACATCCCTTAGTGTGGTGCCTGGAACATCATAAATGTTCATTAAATATTAACTACTGTAATTGAAATTAAGGAACTAATTGCTAATAAAGCTCAATGCTGCTCTTTCTAGAACAGAATAGTGATGAAGAGCATGAGTTTGGAGCCAGTCCGTCTGGATTCAGCTCTCGCCTCTACCACTTTCCAGTTGTGTGACCCCCTTTGGACAAATTACTTCATAGCTCTGTGCTTCCATTTCCTCATGCGTAAAATGAGGAGAAATAAAAAACTTACTTCACTAGGTTGCTGTGAGAATTAAATGAGTAAATAGTTGCAAAGCGCTTAAACAAGAGTCTCACAGAGGAAATATCAGCAGATGTTAGCTATTGGTAGGGTTTACAGAATTATCCACATTTCAAATGATCATGCGTTGGTAGTCTGAAGGAATGAATCTTTAATAGGGAAAGTTCAAATGACACGGGCTTCTGGGGAAGTTATTTCGCAGTGGGCGGGCCTTTGGTGCCTATTAAACAGAACCACATATGTGAGCAAGAATCTCGGGCTGCTTGAGGCTCAAACCACATCGGTGGCTATGCCTCTGAAACTTTGGGAGGCAGCCAGCCTTCCATGGTGTAGAGATGGAATGACATGTGTCCTGCTACTCACATCATCCTTGGCAAGCGGCTTCACAGAGAGGAGACCAGGTCAGGCTTCCTTGCCCAGCCTATCCCGGGGCAGCCTTGGTCTCTTGTCTCTGCAGTGCTCAGTGGTGTTCAGCCATTGAGGGAAGTGCCACATCTCCTTGGGGTAATCCTTTCCTACAGTCTGGTGATGTCAAATCGCTTCTCCAACCTCTTCCACTACAAGCACAAGCCATTTCTGATTCATCTTTGTGTTCCCAGAACTTGACAGTGGACCGGACACATACCTGTTGTTCAGTAAGTCTCTTCAAACCAACTGGTCCACAGACAAGTTTCATCCCCGCTCTGGTCTCCCATCTCCCAGTTCGATTCTGTGGCCATTAAACCAGACAGCTTCTGGGGCTTTGTGTTGGGAACGTTCGTCAGTGGCATCCTGGATTTCTAAATCACAGCAGTGACATCTTCATCTGTGGTTGTCAATGGTCTCAGAAGAGGACATCAGCAGAATGTTCCAGGGCAACACCCTGAACCTGTCCAGGGCAGAGCTCAGAGACACCTAGCAAGGGGAACACAGCCCAATCTTCACAGCTCCACCCCAGGGAATTCCATTTCAGCTTGTCCAGGTTTCAAAAGACAGATTCTTAGACTACTTCTCTTAGAGAGTCTTCTGGTATGTTCTGAATGCTCTGGGTTATTTAAGGACTCTGCATTATTTCCTTACGACTTCACTCACAATTTTTGATATGGCCTCTCCTGATTCAAAATAGCAAGAACAGGCAGCCAGGCGACATTTGCTCCTCTTTATTTCAAGACAGTTAAAATGGAGAAATACGTGGCATAACACCCTAAAGATATTGCCTTGCGTTTGATGTTTTTGTACACTTTAAGTTAATCCTCACAAATATTTAGAAGAATAGTCTTCCATTTGACAGATGAGAAAATTGGAGCTCAAGGAGGCTCAGTTACTTGTGCAAGCTGCTTAGTGGCAGAACCGGGACATGACTTTGGGTCTCCCAGTTTCCATTCCCACTGGAGGTAATTGTGGCATCTCAGAGTTTGAGAGAAACTTACAGACGAACTAGTCCAATGTTCTCTGTCAAACGTGATTCAGGAGAAAAACTGAGCCTGTTCTAAAAATCAAAAAAAAACCCTGAAGCCTGGAAAGAGTTCACATGCAAGATGTAACAGGGAAACATGGTTAAGGAGTCAGGCAAAGCTGAATTCACCCACAGCTTCAGTGCTCTGAAGGATGAGCGAGGCCACTGCCGGTGTGTCCTACTAACCCAACCACCATTTACTGAGGGGCAGGCCCTATGCTAAGTGCTGGAGAATCAGAGGTGATGCCTCAGCGACATTCCAGTCTGTAGGACTGCCCAAGAAATGGGAAAATCAACGGGTTACAGCGGCGTGTGGTAAGTCTTACAACAGGGTATGTGCAGCGGGGCAAGGCACTCCAGAGGCAGGTGCTGTCCCCAGCTTGGAAAGAGCAACAAAGCTTCAAGAAGGTGATTTTAAACAGAGTACTGCAAGGCTAAGGAGAGTTTGCCAAATAGATGAGGGTGTTCCAGGCAGAAGGAACAGCTTGGGCAAAGGGTGGTGGGGGGAGGGGTTGTGGGGGCTTGTAGTAATGCAGTGAGTTGGGGAAACTGCAGCTGTAGCTGAGAATGGGGCAATTCATGAAAAGTCCCCTGTCATGCTAAGGAGTTTGAACTTGATCCTGAAGATGACAGGTAACCAATGAATGATTTTTGTTTTTAAATGGAAGTGATGTGATCACATTTCCATTTTAGAAAGTTCACACTGGAGGATTATTTAGAAAAGCAAGTACACTGAATGAGGAGATTAGCTAAAAACAACAGCAGTCAAAAGTAGGTGAGAAACGGGGCCAGCTGGGTGGTATAGTGGTCAAGTTCACACACTCCGCTTCGGTGGCCCAGGGTTCGCAGGTTCGGATCCTGGGTGCGGACCTTCATACCTCTTATCAAGCCAGGCTGTGTGGCAGGCGTCCCACCTATAAAGTAGAAGAAGATGGGCACAGATCTTAGCTCAGGGCCAATAGTCCTCAGCAAAAAAGAGGGGGATTGCTGGCAGACATTAGCTCAGGGCTAATCTTCCTCAAAAAAAAAAAAAGTAGGTGAGAAATGATGAGAGTTAGGATTAAGGGAAAACATTTAAAGGACATTAAAAATTAGAGATTATTAGACTTAGTGATATGGACACAGGAGGGAGAAAAGTGAAAATTGATACCAACTTCCAAGGAGCAGTTGATAAGAAGGTACCATTCTCCATGATGGAGGAGAAGAAGTTGGGGAGGAGAGAAGTTAATGAGTGGAGTTACAACATGTCAAGTTGGAGATGGCGGCAGGACATCTGGGTGGAGAAGGCAGTAGGCAGTAGGAAATATGAGTTTGGAGCTCAGGAGAGAGGACCGGGAGGGGCCTGTGGACTTGGGACTCGTCGATATACAGATGGTAGAGGGAGTCATGGATGTGGACGAGATAACCCAGGGAGCATGCAACAGCAGAAAAAGAGAACAAGGCTCAGAGAACAACAGCAGTTCTAGGGGTGGGGAGAACGATAAAGAAGAGTATGCATGCAAAAGAACAAAGAAGTGACGAGAAATGATAATAAAGAAGAGTGGGGTCACAAAAGTGTAGAGGAGAAGGGAAGAGAGCAATGGAGCTCATATTATTGGGCTATGAGCATGTATCCAGCCCCGCACCAGGAGTCTCCCATATGTTCTCTCAATACTCCTGGAAAAGCCCCATGAGCGATGTATTGGTATCCTAATTAAACTAAAATGGAAATTGTGGCCCAGAGAAGTGAACTAACTTGCCCAGGATGACATAGCTAAGTGGCAAAACGGGGTCAAAGCCAAACCTATCTGGATTCAAAGTCCATAATCCTCTTTTCATAGCCTAAATTGCTTCAGAAAGTCAAACAGGGCCGAGAAGGGCTGAATGAATGTAAGAAGTCATCATTCATCCAGGGTGAGGCTTCAGCCCTGTGTGTTGCAGAGTGACAAACAGTAAAGGTACAGTACTTTTTTGAGAAAATTGCCCTCACCCATTTAGCAAACATTCCAAAATATTTTTGGCTGTCCCTATGATGTGCTATTCTAGGCACTGGGGAGACCAAGTCGCCGCTCTCAAGAAGCTTGCATTTGGGCGATGGGAGAGAGACTCAGTATATCATATCGCGCACACACACACATCAGATGGTAGGAAGTGCCAGAAACAGAAATAAAGCCAGGAAGAGGTAGAGAGCTAGAGGCAAAGGAGAGAGGAAGGAAAGTAGTATTTTAGGGAGAGTGGTCTCTGATAAGACATGTGAGCAGACACTTGAATGAAGCACTTGAACAAGCAAGGCTTGAAAACAACCCGAGACAAAAGGAACAGCAAACACAAATGCCTAGAGACAGGATTATGCCTGTCACAGTCCAGGACCGCAAAGAAGCCAGCAAGACTGACATGAATTAAGCAAGGGAGGGAGTGACAGAAGGGAAATCCACAGAAACTACAGCGCACAGGACCCTGGAGGCCATAGCAAGAAATCTGGGTTTTATTCTGAGAGAGATGCGAATCTTCTGGAGGCAAGAGGTGCTGTCCTTCGTCATCCATCCCAAGGGGAGAGATTACTGGGTCAGTACTCCCTGGAAAATGGTGCTCCCATTCTCACCTCCTTTCTGGCTGGAGCAGCCCAGAGGAGGCCTGGAGTGGGAGTGTAGCAGCGTGGAGCAGAACAGCTGGTGGACCCGGGTCAAGCCCAGAGCAGGACACCAAGTGGCCTCCCAGCTGCATTCATCATGACCACCATGTAGGGTAACCCTGGGTACCCGAGTATTCCTACTCGGAAGTCTCTATCTGGGCCCACCCCTGCCACCCAGAACCCCCTCCCCAAGCAGATGTACTTAGACAACAGGAACCAAAACAGGACCGGAACTCTTACACAGCCAGCACCTTGAACAATCTCAGAGAGATGCTCCATTCTAATGCGGCGTCAGAGAATCAAAGGCTGATCCTCTAATCAGAGACCAGGGCAGGGTTCACTGGGTGAGTGAGTTCCAGCCCCATCAACTCCTGAAGTAGGGAAGTTAACCACAGCCGTGCAAGAGACGTGCACCCCTCAGTGCAGGGATTACAAAGCGCATCCCTCAATGGGGCCTGAAGCTGACCACACTCAGCCTTTCCCACATCCCAGGAAGATCCCATATGAGGAAAGCAACAGACTCAGGGGCGGCCTCAGCCCAGCCGGCATGTTAGCCTTGGAAAGTTTTTTTGTTTTTTTTTTAAGATTTTATTTTTTTCCTTTTTCTCCCCAAAGCCCCCTGGTACATAGTTGTGTATTCTTCGTTGTGGGTCCTTCTAGTTGTGGCATGTGGGACGCCGCCTCAGCGTGGTTTGATGAGCAGTGCCATGTCCGCGCCCAGGATTCGAACCAACGAAACACTGGGCCGCCTGCAGCGGAGCGCGCGAACTTAACCACTCGGCCACGGGGCCAGCCCCTAGCCTTGGAAAGTTTTGGAGCTACTCTTCCTGCAGAGGACCATTTATCACAATTTCACTGTCACCCTTCATATTCTTTCTTCTGGGCCTACTGATGGTATGGGAATATCAATGGAAGTCATTGATATGGGACGCAGTCTCCCTTCCATCTCTTAAGGAGTAACGGAAGCCAGACAGCAAAGGAAGCTGGGGAATTTTCGTGGACCAGCTCATGGGGAAGGGCTTTGGCACACACGGAGAACCTACCTGGCACAAGGGGCAGCGGAGGCCCTTGTAAGTGGTATGACCCTGTGTCTTAGCCTATTCAGGCTGTTAGAATACACTGGGTGGCTTATAAACACAGAAGTTTATTTCTTACAGTTCTGGAGGCTGAAAGTCCAAGACCAAGGCATGGTCACATTCTGGCGAGGGGCCTCTTCCTGGTGCATAGCAAGCACCTTCTCGCCGTGTCCTCATGGTGGACGGTGAGGGAGCTCTGGGAGCCTCTCTTATAAAGGCGCTCACCCCATTCCTGAAGGCTCCACCCTCATGACCTGAGCACCTCCCAAAGGCCCCACATCCTATACCACCATCTTTAGGGGTCTGGATTTCAACATATAAATTGGAGGAGGACACATTCAGACCAATGACCCCGGTTATTAGCATACACTGTCATGCCCCTCTTCTCCTCCTTAATTATGTCTTGACTTGGACATCTGGGTTTTTTTCACCCTCATGATGGGATTAGTGTCCTTCCAAGAAGAGGAGGAGACACCAGAGTTCTCTCTTTCTCTTTCTCTGCCATGTAAGGACGTAGAGAGAAGGTGACCATCTTGCAAGCCAGGGAGAGAGACCTCACCAGGAACGGAATCTGCTGGCACCTTGATCTGGAACTTGCAGCCTCCAGAACTGTGAGAAATAAACTTCTGTTGTTTAAGGCACTCAGTCTACGGTATTTTGTTACAGCGGCCCAAGCTGACTAAGACGGTCTCTCTCTCTACTCCACTAGACTATAAACTTCTTAAAACAAAAATATAACTTGTTTCTTTATTTTTCTGGTATCTTTACATTTCTAGAACAATCCATAGGTCATAGGAAGTGTGGACGCAATGAGCTGAATGGATGAATATGCTGTCACACAAAAGAATGGGATCATTCAACAAAGAGAGACTTCATTTGAATGTGTGGCTCTCACGGTAGGAATTTCAGGAATGGGGCAAGTGAGATTCCCCGGGCCCCTCTTATATCCTGAAGAGGCAGCTGCTGCTTTGGCTCCGCCTCTGTGAGCCCTAAAAATACTGGTCTCCTTTCTATTCCTCTCCTCACTTAATTAGGCCCTAAATTGAGCCCCTGGTTTATGCTCCACCCAAATCCACAGGCTCAAGAAGTTTTCTCCATGTAGAGATTCTGTTTCATTGTTCACTTTTCTGCCCTGGGCTTCATTCTTGCTACACCTGATGTGTAGTTTTGAAGAAAATCACTAAATGCACAGACTTTCGAGGCTAAGATCATCTGTAATAAAATGATCTGGGGCATCCTAGGATTTCCTTATCTAAACTCTTCAGATATGTAAGCCGCAAATAGCTGCAAAGTCTGAGTATTTTGAAAGCCCTGTTTTCTCTGCTCACTCACAGCTCGATGAAATCCTCCTCTCTAAGTTGGTTACAAGTTTTTTCTTCCGTCTTCTACATTTTTTTTGCCCAAGAGAAACATTCGCCCCCTTTTTTAGCTACCTTGTAGCGTCCCGCTGGAAAGTGAGATGAATCAAGTTTCCAAAGCAGCTATAGGGAACCTGAGCCGGGCCACTGGACACTCGTGTATAGAGAACTGTGACACACATTTCTCCCAGACGGAGCTCACTTATTTTCCATAGCATTTTAAAACTGGGCCTGGCACCACCGTTCACCCCTATTTATAGTTTAACTTGCAACATAATATTTACTCCAGGCTCCAATAGGAATGCTTCTTATAAATGCCAGCGGATTATTTACTATGGTAAACTAATTAGTTATATAAATGCTTCCCTTTTCAGGGTTGGGGAGGAAGAGACTGTTAATGCTTCTTGGATTAACCCAAGTATTGTTTGAAGTTCTCTGACATTTAAGATAGTTATGACAAGACTGCTCAGATTTGCACGCACAGTGCATCTGTCGCTTAAGTGACGTGAAGCTTTTTCATTTTAACTCACATGGTGAAATGCAACCACAGGATATGAATGCCACACATTCTGAGTTAAGAGAGAGTCGTTGCAACTTGAACATGAAAAAAAAAGTCAACATTCCATGATAAGGTTCTTGACTGGCAGTTTTACCTTACACTGCTTTTACGACAATTGGAGCAAATACGCAAAATGGTTAGAAATGAAAGATTGGAGGTCAATGATTCCTAAGGCATAATTACAGAGGTAGAAGGCAGTTTTCTTGGACTTCTCAGGAATTCAGATCAACGGGGAGAGTAAATAGCAAAGGAGATCTACGTTTGGAGAATTGTCATGTATGGGTATGCTTCATCTTGGGGAGTGGGAGGGTAGGTTTTTCCCAGTCTTGACCACAAAGAGATTATCAATATGAAAAAAGATTTAATGGAGCTTAAACATAGTGAGAGAGAAATCTTTTTCAAAAAAGAAAACAGCAATGCATGAATTTTTAATACTTTTCATCCCTGTGCCTTATTTTTTCATAACAAGAAGGTTTTCAGTGAGGGGTGCATTCCTGATCAAGGAAATAGCATAAAATTAAACCCTACACATGAACAATACACTATCACAGATCAGAAATAGTCATAATCAATGTCTGTGTTTATTTAAAAATCATACTAATGACTGTTGAATTGACTCTGCACCAGGCGTGATTCCAAATTCATCCCATTGAATTGTCATTTGATCCTCACAGTAACCCTGGGAGGTAAGCACAGTTACTCTCTCCATTTGAAAGACAGGGAATTTCAGGCACAGAAAAGTTAAATGACTCTCCCACGGTGGGGCGGTGAAGCTGGACTATGGTAAGAGAAAGGTTCTCAAACGGTCCTTTGGGGATGCCTGGAGGTACCTGTGGCCCTTTGAGGGGGGTCCATGAGGTCAAAACTATTTTGTCATAATGCTAAACTATTATTTGCCTTTTTTGCTCTCATCCTTTCTCAAGCATACAACCAAGTTTTCCAGATGCTACGTGATGCGGGACATTGAAACTGATTGGATGCAGAAGCAGACACGAGAATCCAGCTGGCTTCTATTAAGCCAGATGTCCAAGAGATATGCAAAAATACAACACCACTCTTCTTACTAAATTTTGTTTTTGTTTTCAAAAATACACTTATTTTTATAAAAATCATGTTGCTTATGTTAACATGTAATGACTTTATTCTGATGTTTTTTATTTTATTTTTTTATTTTTTGAGGAAGATTAGCCCTGAGCTAATATTCACCGCCAATCCTCCTCTTTTCTTGCTGAGGAAGATTGGCCCTGAGCTAACATCTGTGCCCATCTTCCTCTACTTTATATGTGGGATGCCTGCCACAGCATGGCTTGATAAGTGGTGCATAGGTCCATACCTGGGATCTGACCTGGTGAACCCTAGGCCACTGAAGTGGAGCATGCGAACTTAACTGCTGTGCCACCACCCGGCCCCAAGTTTATTCTTATTTTTAAATGAATTAATAAATAAATATGCTTAAATTTTCTTAGATTTGATTTGTAATGTAGTAAATATCTATAGATGTAACCCATATAAACAAAAGCTCTTTGGGATCCTCAATAATTTCGAAGAGTGTGAGAAAGTCCTAAGATCAAAAAGCTTGAGAATGACAGTAGTGTGGTCTTTCATATCCTATAAAATGAGCATCAACATATCACATACATTTATGACCAAAGAGTTTGTGATAAAAAAGCAGGATCTATATGTTGTCAAAAATCTTGATGAAAAAAATAAGCAAACAAAAATCAGTTCAAGGTCCAAAAGTTTTCGACGCCTGAATACTCTGATACCTGACTTTGGAGCTGAGATTTAAAAATTCTAATCCAGGGCTGGCCCGGTGGCACAGTGATTAAGTGCGCATGTTACACTTTGGCGGCCCGGGGTTCTCCGGTTCAGATCCCAGGTACGGACATGGCACCGCTTGGCAAGCCATGCTGTGGTAGGCGTCCCACATAGAAAGTAGAGGAAGATGGGCATGGATGTTAGCTCAAAGCCAGTCTTCCTCAAAAAAAAAAAAAGTAATAATAATAAAATAAAATTCTAATCTAAATGTGTCCTTTGGCTTTTAAGAGAACCATTGTCTAGTGTTTCCTTTGCCTAAAATGTCCCCAAATGGCCACCGGCTTCACTTGGTCACTGCATTCATGTCTCTAGTTAGATGACCTGGCCATCCTATTTAATCAGCAACCTTCTCCGTCCCCACCATCACTCTCCTCCCCTTGCTGTGCCTTATTTTTCTTTATAGCAGTTACCACATCTAACATACACTTTTTTTTCTGTCCCCTCCACCACCACGTGAGCTGTAAGCTGGATGAAGGCAGGAATGTTTATCTTTTTGTTCACTGTTGCATCCTCAGCACTCAGAACAATGCCAGAAATATAGCAGGTACTTGATGAATTAAGTATTTGAATAAATGAATGAATGTTTTATGCAAAAAAAAAATAATGTAATGGAAGAGCAAAACCAAAAACTAAACAGGTACTTTAAGCATAAAATATCCAAACAAATCACCCATACGGAACAAATACTTGAGTGTACAGTTGTAGAGACAATGCAGTATATTCACCACATTACTTCTCCATCCTGGGCACACATTTCCAGCTTCCCTTGCAACTGGGGCCACAGGAATGAGCCCTGGCCAGTCCTTCTCAAACTTGAATGTCCACACAAATCACCTGGCAATCTTGTTAAAATGAATTCAGCAGATCTGGAGCCTATAATTTTATATTTCTACCAAACTCTTAAATGAGGATGGTGCTTCTAGTCTGTGGACCACACTTCAAGCTATTTCCGCACCAAATCCTTAAAAAAATGTGCCATGTAGAAGCAAGAACACTCTAGTAGCAATGAGCACACCCTAACACCCTAACCTTGGTTTCTCCACTAAAAGGAACCAGGGCTCCTTGGAGAAATGATTGATTCTAGGACTACAGTAGAAAATAGGAGCCTGGGGGGTCTTGTTGTGCCCCAAAATAAGGGAGTGCTTACTTATGTCCAAGGGACACAGGAGCCAACCAGAACAGGCACAATGGTCAAAGCAGGAACCATTTGAGTGACAAAATAAATAAAGTATTGGATTATAACCCAAAGTATAAAATAAACATATGAGTCCATACTTATATAAATAAATTATTAAATAAATTAATAAGTGTGGGGAAAAAAGAGAGAAGCCTTCTGTGCAGAAGAATTCCAAATAATTTATGTTGATATTCTACCCTGAAGGAGGAGCAGCACAACGCCCCACTCCTCAGATGTGGGCTGCACACAGTGAGTCTTTCCAAACAATATCGCATGGAAAGGGGCAAAAACGAATAACTTCACAATGGAGACAACTGACAAACACTCCGTCAGTTAAGTGATCAAGGTCAACATCAGCAGTAATAAATCATGTTGATATGAGGTGATAAAAATAGGACCTTACCCCTGTGGTCTTCCTCCCCAAACACATAAACACAGTCTAACCATGAGAAAAACACCAGACAAATTCCCATAGAGGGGCTTCTGCAACATCCCTGACCAGTGCTCCTCAAAACCATCAAGGTCATCAAAAACAAAGGCTGAGAAATGGTTACAGCCAAGAAGAGCCTAAGGAGACAGGACAATTAAAGGATATGAGGTATTCTGGATTTTAAAAAAGGACATTAGGTAAAAACTAAGGAAATCTGAATAAAGTGTAGACTTTAGTTAATGATAAAGTATCAATACTGGTTCATTAACTGTAATAAATGTACTATACTCGTGTAAAAGATTGATAATAGGGGAAATTGGCTGCAGGGTTTATGACAACTCTCTCCATTATCTTGTCAATTTTTCCAGTAAACCTAAAACTATTCTAAAAATAAGTCTTTTTTAAAAAAAAAAAAAATCTCATGTGATCCCCAAGCTCTCCTTTCCTTTCAGAGACAGACCCGTATGAACTTAAGAGTAAAGGGCCCCTTAAATTCTGTGCCCTAGGGACCTCACTTGCCTCACCCTAATGCCAGCCCTATTCTGAGGAATCTTGGAGGACAGCTGATACAGATCTAATATCTATAAAGTGGAGGAGAGCCACTTGACCTGGGTAGGTGTGAAATAAATATTAAATGCATTAAGCCACTGAGATTTTCAGGTTTTAGAGTTGTTACTGTAGCGTAGCCCAACCCACCCTAATATAATAATCTACATCAGGGGTCAGTAAAATATGACCCACTGGTCAAATTCATTTAGCAGACTATTTTTGTACAGCCTTGGAGCTGAGAATGATTTGTACATTTTTAATGGAAAGAAGGAGGAGGAGGAGAGGGCTGGGGACAGAGATGGGGGAGGGGGAGGGAGGGAAGGAGGAGGAGGAG